>NC_143161.1:20150307-20175722 GCF_041381405.1 Jatropha curcas
GGCGTTGGCTTCCAACGGGTTGACGTACCCAATTCCTTTACCCAGAATCGCATTGGTGCGCTTGACCAGTCTTTTAATAATTTGGCCTTAAAATAAAATTGGGTTTAAAATGGAGTCATTTTTGTAAAAACGGTCCCATTGCCTGAACAATGGGTTGCGACTTAAAATTGTTTATAAGACCGATTTATCGGCATCGCATCCAAAATAAAAATATTTTATCAAAAATCATCAAAAGGATGTTTTCGGGTCCTCCAAGGGGGTTTTCGATGAAAACAATGACAAAATCTATCTTGGAAGGACAGAGACAAGCACGCCCTACCCGTGCTAATGCGCACGCCCGTGCCACAAAGACTCTTCTGGAGTGTGTTGCATAGCACGGCCCATGCCCAATCAGCCAGAGTTCCAGACTTGAGCACGCCAAAGCCATGCATCATAGCACGCCCGTGCTTCGAAGACAAAACTGGCATGAACTAAAAACGCAAATCGATCCTTTTCTCACATGGGCCCGCCTCGAATAGTTTTCTAAGCGTACTAAACAAGATTTAGACCTATTTTGGAAGAGAAAGGAGTCCTAACTAAGAAGAAATCCAAGGCCTAAACAGTCATGATCTCCTATAGAAGATTTTGTACTTAATAAGGATTCTATTTCCTAAACGGAGTCAGATTTGCTTTCAGGAGCTCTATATAAAGAGGGGAGTTTTTCATTAATGGATCATCTCGAATTTGAGTAGTTTTATACATAGTTCTCTCTCTCTCAAAAGTCTCAAGCATCCAAGCTTTGTGCCAAGATTCAAGGAAGCCATTCCACATAGCTGTTACCTAGTTTTATGTCTAAACTCTTAATCTTGTTTTTCTCTTTATTGTTCATCACTGACTATGAAGATTTATTCATGTATTACTGAGTTTTATTTAATTACTATGTCTAGCTAAGCTCTTATACTAGGGATTTGATGTAACTGAATTCGATTCCAATTTATGAATATTAGATCTGTTTTTTTCATTGTTCTTGCTATAATTTATTATTGAACTTAAAGCTTCCAGGCAGAGTTTCTCCCCTGGATTGAATTATTTCATTAATCATTATCGGAAGAAGGGTTTTTGATATGAAAAGGTAATGAATTACTTGAAAATAATAACTTGATGCGAAAGCTATATGGTTTGACTCAAGGGGGGGTTTTCATAAGTTAATGACCTTAGGTTATGAATTCACAAAACAACCATAAAACTTAGGGATTTAATTTATGTCTGATTGCTCTATTGAAAGATAGGTAATTAGACTAGATTAGAATAGCTAACAATACATCGGGAGAGCTTGTTAGTGAATTTAGGGTTGTTTCTCCTACTTGAACAATTAAAATCGATTAACAGACTAATGAAATAAATTGGATAGAATTAAGTGAAATCAAATTCCCTAGTAGTTCAAAATCCTTGGTTTCTTTTCACCTGACTTTGTTGCTTGATCTCTTCTGTTTTATTTTCGAATTTACTTTCTTTATAACAAATCTCTCTTATTGTCGTTTAAATAATAATAGGTTAAGATAATTTTGATACTTGATATACAATCTCTGTGGATACGATACTTTCTCACTCTATATTACTTGTCGCGATTTCGTACACTTGCGAAAATCACTGTCAGTTACCTAGTAATACTGAAAAAAATCCTAAAGAACAGGTACAAGCCATCACCTTGAGGAGTGGCAAACAGTTGGAGGAACCAAACAGGGCAAAGAAGGAGAAGGAAGAGCAAAAAAGATTCCCATCATTGACCTAGAAGAGAAAGAGGAAGTAAAAACTTATGTTCCACCTGTCCCTTTCCCACAAAGGTTAAAGAAAACACAAGATGACAAGAGCTTCCTCAAATTTCTTGATGTCTTCAAAAAGCTTCAAATCAACATACCTTTTGCTGAAGCCCTTGCTCAAATGCCCAGCTATGCAAAATTCTTAAAAGAGATCCTGAGCAAGAAAAGGAAGATTGATGATCAAGGAATGGTAATGTTGACAGAGGAGTGTAGTGCAATTATTCAAAATAAATTACCTCCAAAATTAAAAATCCAGGAAGTTTTTCTATCCTTTGTAATTTTGGAAATCTTGATTTTGAAAAAGCATTAGCAGATTTAGGTGCTAGCATTAGTCTAATGTCTTATGAAGTTTTTAAGATGCTAAGGATGGAAGAGCTAAAACCAACAAGGATGTCTCTACAGTTGGTAGATCGATCAATCAAATATCCAAGAGGAATTGTAGAAGATGTGCTCGTCAAGGTTGGTAAATTCATCTTTCCTGTTGATTTTATTATTCTTGACATTGATGAAGATAGAGAAGGATCCTTAATCCTTGGAAGGCCCTTTCTTGCAACTGTAAGAGCATTGATTGATGTGTATGAAGGTAAGTTAACCTTGAGGGTAGCTCAAGAGGAGGGTAGGTCAAGAGGAAGTTGTTTTTTATGTTCTTAAATCTTGTAAACTTCCCATAGATTATAATGACTGTTTTAGGATTGATGTTGTTGATGAATGTGTTGATAACACTTTGCATATTAAAGATAAAAATAACATTAATAATCCAAGAATCATAGATGAGAAAGAAAGTGAATCACCAAAGCAAGAACTGAAACAACTGCCATCTCATTTAAAACATGCATTCTTAGGTGAGAATAATTCTTTCCCTGTTATTATTTCTTCTCACTTAACACTTGATCAAGAGGAAAGGTTGCTGCAGGTTCTACGAAAACATAAGAAAGCCCTAGGATGGTCTATTTCTGATTTGCAGGGAATAAGTCCAAGTGTGTGCATGCATAAGATCTTAATGGAAGAAGACTACAAACCTTCAATTGAGCATCAAAGAAGATTGAACCCAAACATGAAAGAGGTAGTCAAAGCAGAGATCATAAAACTTTTGGATGTTGGCATTATCTATCCAATTTTCGATAGCAGTTGGGTAAGTCCTGTTCAAGTTGTCCTGAAGAAAGGAGGTATGACAGTTAGTTATAATAAAAATAATGAGTTAACTCCTACTAGAACTGTCACAGGTTGGCGTGTGTGTATTGATTATAGGAAATTGAACAAAGCAACACGAAAAGATCACTTCTCTTTACCTTTTATTGATCAAATGCTTAAAAGACTTGTAAGTTATCCCTATTATTGCTTTTTAGATGGTTATTCAAGGTATTTCCAAATACCTATTCCTCCCGAGGATCAAGAGAAAACTACATTCACTTGCCATTATGGTACTTTCGCTTATAGGAGAATGCCTTTTGGGTTGTGCAATGCTCTTGCAACTTTTCAAAGATGCATGATGTCTATATTTTCTGACATGGTTGAGAAGTTCATTGAAATATTTATAGATGACTTTTCTGCATTTGGTTCTTGCTTTCATTCTTGTCTTTATAACCTCTCTTTAGTAATGCAGCGATGTGAGGACACTAACCTTGTTTTGAATTGGGAAAAATGTCATTTTATGGTTAGTGAAGGGATTGTTTTAGGGCATAAAATCTCACAAAAAGGGATTGAAGTAGATAAAGCCAAGATAGAAGTAATTAAAAAGCTACCTACCCTAAATTCAGTAAAAGGAATAAGAAGCTTTCTTGGCCATGCAGGATTTTATAGGAGATTTATCAAGGATTTCTCCAAAATCACAACCTCTTTGTAATTTATTAGTTAAAGATGTTCCTTTTGATTTTGACAAAGAGTGTTTGGATGCTTTTAACAGGTTGAAGAAAGAGTTGACTTCAGCACCTATCATTACTACAACAGATTGGAGTCTTCCCTTTGAACTTATATGTGATGCTAGTGATCATGCTATTGGAGCTATTCTTGGGCAAAGAAAGGAAAAGAAATTGCATGTCATTTATTATGCTAGTCATACATTGAATGATGCACAATTGAATTATGCCACCACTGAAAAAGAACTTCTAGCTATTGTTTTTGCTTTTGATAAATTTAGGGCTTATTTGATTGGAGCTAAAATAATAGTGTACACTGATCACTCTACTATTAAGTATTTATTGGAAAAGAAAGATGCAAAATGTAGATTAATTCGTTGGGTTCTTCTCTTATAGGAATTTGATTTAGAGATTTGTGATAAAAAAGGAATTGAAAACCTTGTAGCAGATCATTTATCCAGGCTTGAGTTGGGGAAGAAGAGCAAGCAGAATTGCAAATCAATGAAGAAATTTCCCCATGAAAATCTTCTTCTTCTTCTAGCTAAAGCACAAGCTCCATGGTATGCTGATATAGTTAATTACCTTGCTTGCACGATTACTTCTCCTAATCTTTCTTATCAACAAAAGAAAAATTTTTTTCATGATCTTACATATTACTATTGGGAGGAGCCCTTTTTATTCAAGTATTGTAGTGACCGGCTTTTTCGACGATGTATACCGGAAGAGAAAATGGAAAGTGTCTTTTGATTCTGTCATTTAATGGAATGTGGAAGACACTTTGGAGCAAGCAAGACGCCAGCATGAATCGTAGAAAGTGGTTTGTATTGGCCTAACTTATTTAAGGATGCTTTCAATTTTGTGCGTCTTTATGATCATTGTCACAGGTTAGGTAATATCTCCAAGCGACATGAGTTGCCATTAAACAATATCCTTGAAGTGGAGATCTTTGATGTTTGGGGCTTAGATTTCATGTGGCCATTCCCATCCTCTTATCCCAACCAATACATTCTAGTAGCGGTGGATTATGTCTCGAAATGGGCGAAAGCTGTTGCCCTCCCCAATAATGATGCCAAGAGTGTGATGAACTTCATCAAGAAATATATTTTCACATGTCATGGTACTGCAAGAGCAATAATCACAGATGGAGGTAAGCACTTTTGCAATAAGTGGACAAGTGGAAGTCACTGATAGGGAAATCAAGAAGATACTGGAGACCACGGTTGGCCAATCAAGGAAGGACTAGTCTAAGAAGCTCGATGACGAACTTTGGGCTTATAAAACTGCATTTAAAACACGAAATGGTATGTCTCCATATCGAATGGTTTACAGTAAGGCTTGTCACCTCCCTGTTGAGTTAGAGCACAAGGCATATTGGGCAGTCCAGTTTCTTAACTTTAATGCTAAGGAAGTTGGTCAAAAGAGGTTGCTTCAATTGAATATGATGGATGAAATGCGACTCCATGCTTTTGAGAATGCCAAAATCTATAAAGACCACACCAAACAATGGCATTATAAGCACATTATCCTAAGAAATCTAAAGGTAGGCCAACAGGTATTGCTCTATAACTCAAGACTCCATCTTTTTCCAGGTAAATTGTGCTCTAGATGGTCTGGCCCATTCATGATCAAAGAAATTTTTCCACATGGGGCCATTGAAATAGTGGATGGTGACCGGAGTTTCAAAGTCAATGCTCGATGCCTAAAGGTTTACCAAAATGGAGACTTTGATCTAGTCCAAAACACCATAAGTCTTGCTTAGCCTAAATCGGGTTTATTCTTCAAGCTTAACGACGTTAAACAAAAGTGCTTGTGGGAGACAACCCATATTCTTTTCCTTAACCTTCTTATTTCAATTTATTTTTGTTATTTTTGTTATGGTTTTTCCCAACTTTTCTCTATGATTGTTCCTTTGTTTCAGTCAAGTTCTTTCAGGTACAGGCTCTAGCATGCCCTTTCCTCGCTAATCAGCACGCCTGTGCTTCAAAAAGGTGGGAATTGCTTCGAGGGTCAGAGGCCTGCACGCCCTAACCATGCCAAACAGCACGCCCGTGCTTAATAAGTGAAGATTGGCCTTACAAGTTAGGCTCTTGCACGCCCTAACCGTGCTCATCAGCACACCCGTGCTCCAAAACTGTTGAATTTAGTCTTGAAAGTCAAAGTCTAGCATGCCCGGGTCGTGCCAATCCACACGCCTGTGCCAGGTGCGATAAATTTTTCTCTTGCAAGTCAGAGGCTCACACGCCCAAGCCGTGCTATGTGCACGTCCGTGCCCGCCACTGCCTCAAAACTGGTCTAGCGAGGTTCTAAACTTCAGATATGCTGTAATTCGGGTTACAAAACACCCCATCATAATAGCTCCTTTATCCGCCCGTGCAACTCTCGCCCATCGTAAACATAGCTAGTAATCGACATGCAACAAAATCCCCCGAAATCAATTGCCCATAAAAAATATAATTCGTTGCGGCTCAATACCCCATTGCTCTCATTTCTCCCAAAAATAGTGTTGGCTAGAAATTGTGAATATACCTCAGAGCAGGGTTTCTCAATTTTGAGGCTTTCGAAAACCTAGGATTATAATTATGTTCTCCAGTCAGATCATTCCATGTACTGCGATCATTAAAGTTTGTAGATATTCGATTATGAGCATTTTCAGTGGGGAACCCAAATATATGACTAACCTCATTTACAGAAAGTTCATAATTTCTCCCAAACAGCCTGAATCTAATTTTGCTAGGGAAGTCAAATAGGCGAATAACAGAAGAATAGGAATTTAAAAACTCTAAATTTAGAGGTGCATAAATAAGATCTTTCATGTTAATAAATTGTTCCCACCCAATATGCCTAAGGGGTTCTAAAACAGCATCCCTAATCCCCACTTGTGCTAGTGCAGACTCATCAATAAACCTATTTGGCAATATAGGGTGAAGAGAAAGTTTGTTGTACCTTTCTTGTTGTTCCGGTGAGTCAATCTCAAATGGAGAAGGAGTAGCCGTAGGAGGTGGAACGGGTGGAGGAGAAGTGGCGGAAGATCAAGCAATTGGTCATTGTGTAGCAGCTACTGAAGAGGCAAGTCTGCTGCGCTTGTATGGAGGCATGGTGAAGGAGAGAGGTGAAGAAATTTGGTTTTGGTGTGTTTGGGTTGAGAGAAAAAGAGAGAAAAATAGAGAAAAGGGAGGAGGCGGCTAGGGCGTGCGGTTTGGGAAAAGAAGGGAATGAGGGCGTGCCCTTTAAATAGAGGCGCGTTTTAATGCGCATGTCTGAACGTGGCCAGGTCGTGTTAACTGGCACAGCCTGGCTGTGCGTGCTTCTGACTCTCTGAGGCAGTTTGCGAGCATGGGCATGCTGGGAAGCACGACTGGGGTGTGTGTGCCTTTGACCTGTAGAAGAAAACTTTGGCTTACCTAGTATGGGCGTGCTGGAGGGCACGGCAAGGGCATGCGCGGTTCTGACTTGCGAAATGACTTTCTCCTTTCTTGACGCACGAGCATGTCCTTGGGCACGGCTTAGGCGTGCAAGCTGCAATTCCTTGCCTTATATTAGCACGGGCGTGCTGTATCACACGATCAGGGCGTGCTAGCCTCTGACCTTTAAGGCTGTTTCCCACCTCTTTGAGGCACAGTTGTGCTGATGAACACGGTCAGGGCATGCTAGCCTCTGACCTTCGAGAGTGATGTTCACCTTTTTGAAGCACGGCCGTGTTGATGAGCACGGCTAGGGCGTGCTATCTTATGGACTTCAACTTGCACCTGAAAGAATATTTACTAAAACAGAAGAACAATTATGGAAAAAGTTTTGGGAAATTTATAATAGAAATAACAAAAATAAATTAAAATAAGAAGGTTTAAGAAAATAATATGGGTTGTCTCCCACAAGCGCTTTTGTTTAACGCCGTTAAGCTCGACGCACTAAACCAGGTTTAGGCTAAACAAGACTGATGGTGTTTTTGACTGGGTCAAAGTTTTCATTTTGATAAACCTTTAAGCGTTGAGCATTGACTTTGAAACTCCTATCACCATCCACTATTTCAATGACCCCATGTTGAAAAATTTCTTTGATCGTGAATGGGCAAGACCATCTAGAGTGTAACTTACCTCAAAAGAGATGGAGTCTGGAGTTATAGAGTGTTGACGCGTGTTTTTATGCCCCCACCTAATCCAATGATGATACGAGGATGTGGAATGAAAGGTTAATTCTACCTAGAAGTCTTTTAATCCAAGGATTTAAATAAAATCAATTTTAAGTGTCTGACTGGGTCATAGCTGCGTCACGCAGCTATATTAGACTACATGCCGTTTTTGTATTAATGACATATAGCTCTGATACAGCAAGTAAGCTGCGTCACGCAACTAACGGCTGCATCACGCAGTTATGCTCTGTGCCCTACTTATATAAATAGATTTCTTTTTCTCACGTAAAAGGGAAACTTCTGAACAATTCGGGACGATTTTTAAGAAACCCTAAAACGCATTGTGCGGCCAGATTCTCCTCCAAAAGCTCTTTTGAGTTCGTTTGAAGGAGAATTGCCCTTAGAGATCAATTTTAGGTGAATTAAACTAAAAAAGAGAGAAAATTAAGAGAGAAAAGAGCGAATATTTAAAATCCTTGGTGACGAAGCTTCTGGATCGCGGTAACCTTCATTCGTTAAACCGTTTACAATCCTCAATCTGAGGATTAGGTAATTTCTTTACACCTTTTGTGTTTTTATTCATTGATTATTTATTTTATTGTTGTTTTAGTAGTTTAGTCTTAATTGGATTGTATTCTATTCGTTTTGGTCATTCGAGGCTGTCTTGAATCATATTTAAATAAAAAAACCCCTTAAACAAATAATTTAAAACAGAATTCGGACCAGAGCAGTTGCGTCACGCATCTAGTAGATCCGTAACGGAGCTGGCAGTTGCGTGATGGAACTGTTGATGTCCAAAATTTCGTTTCTTTTACCCAAAAGAGCCGCGTCACGCAGCTATCGGCTGCGTCACGCAGCTGTTCTAGGGTCCAGAAATAGTTTTTTATCCTTTTCAAAAAAAAAAAAAATTTTGTTCAAAAAAATAAAATTTAATTCTTTTAATAAATCCGAAGACAACCAATTATGGACAGATTATAATTTAATTAAGTTTAGAACATTAAAATGTAATTATGCATGATTTCGGGTTTTAGGGTTTTTGGATTCAAATTCGGGTAGAATGTATTTTTAGGTTCGGTTTGTGGCCCGCCTTTAACCATAAGGCAAGAGCAGGTCTTTTATTTATTTGATTTAATTGCTTTGGGTTGGATGATTTGGATGATTTGGATGATTTGGATGAGTATGAATGCAATGATTGATTTTAATTGGGACGATTAAATAATTTTCCATATAAGAACTCGGTTCGATTCATTCGGGTTGGGTTTAAATAAATAAATTGGCTTTCCTAACTAAAATAAATTAGAAATTGTAGGTTAAAAGAGGCCGAATTTTCCGGGCGTCGGCTTCCAACGGGCCGACGTACCCAATTCCCTTACCCAGAATCGCCTTGGTGCGCTTGACCAGTTTTCTAAATAATTTGGCCTTTAATAAAATTGGGTTTAAAATGGAGTCATTTTTATAAAATAAAATTGGAAACGGTCCCATTGTCGAAATAATGGGTGGCGACTCAAAATGTTTTGTAAGACCGATTTATCGGCAGCGCATCCAAAAAGTGTTTTGTCACCACTTGTTCAAAATTCCATCACTTTTCCATTCAAAACGAAAAGTTGGACGGCTTTTTGGATCGCTCGGGGGTGGTGCGAAAACATAGAGCAATACCTGTTGTCCTACCTTTAGATTCCTTATGATAATGTGCTTATCATGCCATTGTTTGGTGAGGTCCTTATAGATTTTGGCATTCTCATAAGCATGGAGTCGCATTTCATCCATCATATTTAATTGAAGCAACCGTTTTTGACCAACGTCCTTAGCATTAAAGTTAAGAAATTGGATTGCCCAATATGGCTTGTGCTCCAACTCAACAGGGAGGTGACAAGCCTTACCATAGACCATTCCATATGGAGACATACCAATTGGTGTTTTGAATGCAGTTCTATAAGCCCATAGAGCATCATCAAGTTTCTTAGACCAGTCCTTCCTAGATTGTCCAACTGTGGTCTCCAGAATATTTTTGATTTTGCTATTAGTGACTTCCACTTGTCCACTAGTTTGAGGATGATATGGAGTACATACACGATAAGTAACACCATATTTTGAAAGAAGGGAATCTAAGTACTTGTTGCAAGAGTGCTTACCTCCGTCTGTGATTATTGCTCTTGGGGTGCCTTCACGTGTGAAAATATATTTCTTGATGAAATTCATCACACTTTTGGCATGATTATTGGGAAGGGAAACAGCTTCCGCCCACTTCGAGACATAGTCCACCGCTACTAAAATGTATTGGTTGGAGAAAGATGATGGAAAAGGTCCCATGAAATCTAAGCCTCAAACATCGAAGATCTCTACTTCAAGGATACTGTTTAAAGGCATCTCATGTCGCATCGAGATGTTGATAAGAAAGATTGGGAGGAGTGATTTTACAAACAAGGTAGTTAACTATATCGGCATACCATGGAGCTTGTGTTTTTGCTAAGAGGAGAAGATGTTCATGGGGGAAGTCTTCATTGATTTGTAATTCTGTTTGCTCTTCTTCCCCTAGCTCGAGCTTGGATAGGTGGCCTGCTACGAGGTTCTTGGTTCCTTTTTCATCGCGAATTTCTAGATCAAATTCCTATAAAAGAAGAACCCAATGGATTAATCTAGGCTTTGCATCTTTCTTTTCTAATAAATACTTAATGGCAGAGTGATCAGTGTAGACTATTGTTTTAGCTCCAATAAAATAAGCCCTAAATTTATCAAAAGCGAAAATAATAGCTAGAAGTTCTTTTTCAGTGGTGGCATAATTTAATTTTGCATCATTCAATGCGCGACTAGCATAATAAATGACGTGCAACTTCTTTTCCTTTCTTTGCCCAAGAACAGCTCCAACAACATGATCACTAGCATCACACATAAGTTTAAAGGGAAGATTCCAATCTGGTGTAGCAATGATAGGTGCTGAAATCAACTCTTTCTTCAACCTGTTAAAAGCATTCAAACACTCTTTGTCAAAATCAAAAGGGACATCTTTAACTAATAAATTACAAAGAGGTTTTGTGATTTTGGAGAAGTCTTTGATAAATCTCCTATAAAATCCTGCATGGCCAAGAAAGCTTCTTACTCCTTTTACTGAATTTGGAGGAGGTAGCTTTTGGCTTTATCCACTTCAATCCCTTTTTGTGAGATTTTATGCCCTAAAACAATACCTTCACTAACCATAAAATGACATTTTTCCCAATTCAAAACAAGGTTAGTGTCCTCGCATCGCTGCATTACTAAAGACAGATTATAAAGACAAGCATCAAAAGAGGAACCAAACACAAAAAAAATCATCCATAAATATTTCAATAAATTTTTCAACCATGTCAGAGAATATGGACATCATGCATCTTTGAAAAGTTGCAGGAGCATTGCATAATCCAAAAGGCATTCTCCTATAAGTAAAGGTACCATAAGGGCAAGTGAAGGTAGTTTTCTCTTGATCTTCAGGAGTAATAGGTATTTGGAAGTTTCCTGAATAACCATCCAAAAAATAATAATAGGGATAACCTGCAAGTCTTTCAAGCATTTGATTAATAAAGGGTAAAGGGAAAAATGATCTTTGCGTGTTGCTTTGTTCAACTTCCTATAATCAATGCACACACGCCAACCTGTGACTGTTCGAGTGGGAATTAACTCATTGTTTTTGTTAGAAATAACTGTCATACCTCCCTTCTTTGGAACAACTTGAATAGGACTTACCCAACTGCTATCGGAAATTGGATAGATAATGCCAGCATCCAAAAGCTTTATGATCTCAGCCTTGACTACCTCTTTCATATTTGGGTTCAATCTTCTTTGATGCTTAATTGAAGGTTTATAGTCATCCTCCATCAGCATCTTGTGCATGCATACATTTGGGCTTATTCCCTGCAAATCTAAAATTGACCACCCTAAAGCTTTCTTATGTTTTCGAAGAACCTGTAATAACCTTTCCTCTTGATCAAGTGTTAAGTGAGAAGAAATAATAACCAGAAAAGAATTATTCTCATCTAAGAATGCATGTTTTAAATGAGATGGAAGTTGCTTTAGTTCTTGCTTTCGTGGTTCACTTTCTTCCTTATTCATGATGTTTGAATTATTAATGTCATCTTTAGTTTTAATATGTAAAGTGTCTTTCAGACATTCATCACCGACATCAATCCTAAAACAGTCATTAAAATCCATAGGAAGTTTACAGGATTTAAGAACATCAAAAACAATTTCCTCTTGACCAACCCTCAAAGTTAATTTGCCCTCATATACATCAATCAATGCTCTTGCAGTTGCAAGAAAGGGTCTTCCAAGGATTAAGGATCCTTCTCTATCTTCATCAACGTCAAGAATAACAAAATCAACAGGGAAGATAAATGTACCTACCTTTACGAGCACGTCTTTTACAATTCCTCTTGGATATTTGATTGATTGATCTGCCAATTGTAGAGATATCCTTGTTGGTTTTAGCTCTCCCATCCCTAGCATCTTAAAAACTTCATAAGACATAAGGTTAATGCTAGCACCTAAATCTGCTAAAGCTTTTTCAAAATCTAGATTACCAATATTACAAGGGATAGAAAAACTTCTTGAATCTTTTAACTTTGGAGGCAATTTATTTTGAATAATTGCACTACACTCCTCAGTTAAAATTACTGTTCCTTGATCATCAATTTTTCGTTTCTTGCTTAGGATCTCTTTTAGAAATTTTGCATAGCTGGGCATTTGAGTGAGAGCTTCAATAAAAGGGATGTTGATTTGAAGCTTTTTGAAGACATCAAGAAATTTGAGGAAGCTTTTGTCATCTTGTGCTTTCTTTAACCTTTGTGGAAAAGGAACAGGTGGAACATAGGGTTTTACTTCCTCTTGCTCTTCTAGTTCAATGATGGGAACTTTTTTCTGCTCTTCCTTTTTCTTTTCTATCTTTGGCGGTCTTCTAACTGTTTGCCACTTCTCAAGGTGATAGCTTGTACCTGCTCTTTAGGATTCTTTTCGGTATTACAAGGTAACTTACCTTGAGCTCTGGATGCCATCATGTTTGTAAACTGTCCTAGCTGAATCTCCAAGTTTCTTATCACAGCTTACTGGATTTTGTTGTTTTCTCTGGTTTTGTTCATGAAGTCCATGTGCGATTTAGAAAGGGCAATAAAGAGATCATCATGAGATTTTTTCTCTTGAGGTATAAAACCTGGTGGTGCATTCAAGGCGTTGTTTGGATTCCCATACGAAAGATTAGGGTGATTCCTCAATCTGTTATCATAAGAATTATAGTATGCATAATTATTCCTTCCTTGATTCATCACATAGTTTACTTGTTCCAAAGTTTGCGGATTTAAAGAGTCTAGCATGCATTCTCCAATCCCATGTTGCCCATTACACCTGTCACAAACTTGCATAATAGAATTGACAGGGTTATTAGTCAATAAGTCCAACTTTCTTACCACATTATCTACCTTGGCATTGAGTGCTGTAATGGCATCTATTTCATAGACTCTTGTAGACTTCTTTCTTTCGGAGCTATTTTGGTAATGACTATTGCTTGCCATCTCTTCTATCAAGTCATATGCCTCATCAATTTCTTTTCTTTCAAAAGATCCACCTACAGCTACATCTAGAGTGATTTTAATGTTAAGAGATAATGCATTATAGAAAGTTTGTACCTGTAACCACTTCGGCAAACTGTGATGTGGACACCTTCTCAATAAGTCCTTGAATCTTTCCCAAGCTTCATACAAACTCTCTTCATCATGGTGGGCAAAGGTCATTATCTCATTGCGCAGTTTTGTGGTCTTTGAAGATGGAAAGAATTTTGCTAAAAATTTTTGGGCTAATTCCTCCCATGTTGTAAAACTTCTAGCAGGGCATGATTTTAACCAAGATCATGCTTTGTCCCTAAGAGTGAAAGGGAAGAGCCTTAGTTTTATGGCGTCCTTGGAAACACCATTTTGTTTGAAGGTATCATAAATCTCCAGGAAATTTGTGATATAGTCATTAGGATCTTCATTAGGTAAACCTCCATATTGAATTGAGGTGGAAACCATTTGGATAATTGCAGGTTTAATTTCAAAATTTTTAGCTTCCACCCTAGGTCTAGTGATACTCGAGGTTGTTCCATTAAGAGAAGGTGTTGTGTAATCTCGCAAGGTGTGGACATGAGGTTGAGGTCTGTTTTCTAGGTTGACTTGATCGTCCATGTCTGCTTGCTGTTCGGGTTTGCTTTCACGTGCTCTTCTAGCAGCATTGTTCCTACGATAAGTCTTTTCAATTTTTGGATCAAAGATTAGGGGTTCAGTCCTACCTGATCTTCTTTGCATAAACACCTGAAATAATCTTCTAAAAGAAAGTTAAATAAAACAAAAAAGTAAATGTCTAAATTAATAATAGGGTAATTAGTATTGATATTGATAACGCCAATCCCCGACAACGGCGCCAAAAACTTGACAGTGATTTTCGTAAGTGTATGAAATCGCAGCAAGTAATATATAATGAGTAGAGTATCGTCTCCACAGAGATTGTTTATCAAGTACCAAAATTGTGTTAACCTATTATTATTTAAACAGCAATAAGGGGCAGTTATTGTAAGAAAAATAAATAATTAAAAGAGAACAAAAATAAATCAAGCAACAATATTTGAAGGAAAGAAATAAATGATTTAAAGCTACTAGGGATTTTGATTTCACTTAACTCTATCCAATTTATTTATTAGTTTGTTGATCAACTTTAATTGTTCAAGTCGGGGAAACAACCCTAAAATCACTAACAAGCTCTCCCGATATTTTGTTAGCTTTTTTAATCCAATCTAATTACATATCTTCCAATAGCGTAATCAAACATGAATTAAATCATTAAGTTTTGTTGTTTGTTTTGTGAATTCATAACCTGAGGTCATTAATTTATGAAAACCCCCCACGAGTCAAATCATATAGCTTCCGCATCAAGTTATTATTCTCATGTAATTTATTACATTTTTCATATCAAAAACCCTTCTCCCGATAGTGATTAATGAAATAAATCAATCCAGGGGAAAAACTCTGCCTGGAAGCATTAAGTTCAACAATAAATTATACTTTGAACAAAGAAAAACAAATCTAATATTATAAATTGGAAAAGAATTCAAGCTACATCAAATCCCTAGTATGAGAATTTAGTTCTACAGAGTAATTAAATAAAACTCAATAATACTTGAATAAAGTTTCATAATCAATGTGAATAATGAAAATTAAAACAAGATTAAGAGTTTAGAGATAAAAACTAGGCAACAGATAACGTGGACGGCTACCTTGAATCTTGGCATAAATCTTGAATGCTTGGAGTCCTTGAGAGAGGAGAAGGAACAATAGAACAGGATTTATCAAAGACCGGTGATGTTCCTTGCAATGAATGGCCCCTCTCTTTATATAAACTTCTTGGGAGAAAATCTGACTCTGTTTAGAAAATAGAATCCTTATTAAGTAAGAAATTTTTTTGGAGATATGAAACTATTTAGGCTTTCGATTTCTTCTCAATTAGGACTTTTCCATCTTCCTAAATAGGATTAGATCTTGATTTGCACGTTAGGAAAATATCTGAGGTGGGCCCATATAAGTTATAGAAACTGGCTGGCGTTCTCAATTCAGGATAGCATCAAATTCGTAGCATGGGCGTGCTATTTTGCACAGTCTAGGCATGCCAGAGCCTGAGTTTTATGGATGGTTTAGCACGGGGCGTGCTACGCAACACGTTTAGAGAAGAATTTGTGGCACGGGCGTGCCCCATAGCACGGCTAGGGCATGCTAGGCTCTGACTTTCTAGGATGAAATGCATCACGGGTGTGCTTAAGCAAGCACGCCTTGAGGTCCTTTCAAGCACGGGCGTGCCAGATAGCACGATCAGGCCGTGCTAGAGTCTGAGTCTCCACTTGATTTTCCTTAAGTTCAACACGGGCGTGCTAATATGCACGGGCAGCGCGTGCTAGGGCCTGAGTGTTTTGCTTTATTTTGCTCTTTTCTATGCGAAAACCCTACAAATTTCTTTAAGATCAAGTGGATTATGATTCAAGGAAGCTTTGAACAAAAATATAAATAAAACTAAATAAAAATTAATTAAAGTGATTAAAATTACTAAAATTCCTAATAAAAACTATATTAAAAATACTATAAGAATAACACATATCACTTCTCATTAATAAAGATCACTCTCTCATCTTTTACTCCCTATCCCTTCTCTTTATTCTCCCTTTTTGTCTATTATTTTGTAACACAAATGGGGTTTTATCCTTATTTTTATAATCAAAATGTAACTAAATTTAATTAAAATAAATGGTAAAACATATGCATATTTTGTTGCTATCATTTAGCATTCAAAATATATTTTTTTATTTTTTAAAAAATAAAAAGTAAATAAAAATTATAAATGGAAAATAATAACACCTCCCTAAATTATAGTGCAATTAACACATGCCTCCTTTTACGTTTGGAAACTAACACATGCCTCCCTAAATTAACAGTTTGTTATATAATTACCTCGTTCCGTCAAAAATCATCTTTGTTTCCATCAAAAGGCTAATGAAATTACGATACTAACCTTTATAATTAATATAACACCTCCCTAAATTTTTTATTTGGTCACAGAATCTCCTCCCTTCATTTGAAATTACCTAAATTTTCTGTTAGTCTAACTCATAAATTAAGGTCATAGGAGAGATAAAAAAATAAAAGACAGTTTCTACCCTTATAACCCCTAATCCCTAACAAAACTAACACTTCCATTACCACTAGCACCTCCTCCATCATAACAATCACTGTCTAAAGGATCATCTCCTCCATTCCAATCTTTGTCTGAACTGAACCAGTAAAGAAAAATGATTCTCTTTCTCTTCTCTACCTCCTTAGCTTCTTCTTTGCTCAGCAAACCATACTTTTTTTAAATAATTGAAGGAGCAATAAGATTCTGGGTCATTTGCTCTACAAGCATTAGCCTAGTACTCTAACTAGGAGACCACAATTTGATAGAAAGTGTTCGGTGCAATATAAATTTAGTTTGGAATGTAGGTAGTGCTTATTTTGTCATGTAAATCTAGATTGTGGTCTCCTAGTTAGCCTAGTACTCTAGATTGTGCTTATTCAATATAATCATTAAATTGATAATGTTCATTATCTTAATTAGTTTGGAACTACCGCTATTAATTAACAGTAGTACTTACTTTCTTTTTCTTTATTTTCTTTTAATAAACTCAAATCTACTTTTTCTATCATAATTTTTCCTTTGTTTTTATTATCGGCCATTTTATCTTTAGATTTGGAGTTTTTTGGCCCCTCCTTTTATGAGGGTTTGATATTATTTATTTTAAATAAAATATAACCTTTGATTTTATTTGTATGAAAATTTTAGATCTTTATTTGAAGATGTGATTTTTTACTAATTAAACTTGCAAATATGGCCTATTCTTTCATTAACATACAGTGGTTGAACTCATGTATATACAATATATACAACAAGTTCATGGAAAAGCAATCTAAATCTTCAATGTTGAATTGAAATGTTTATATCTTTTGCGAAGACCATCTCGAAATAAAAAGATTCATTGTTTTCTTTTTGGTTACATTATTTAAAAGAAGTTTGAAAATTCTTATTTTTTTCATTTGTCAAAAAATTGACAAACTCCTTTGGATATTAATAGTAAGTTCTAAGCCTAATGCATAGGAACATGGTCAAATCGCACTCATAATTATTTTTAATGCTTGAGAGTTTGATATATATTTAACGAATTTGTCTTTTTCAAAAAAAAAAAATAGAGGCATATGGTTTATATAGAATCCAAAAATTTGTTTATATGAACAATGATCTAATAGCCAATGGTTATAATATAAATTGTTCGACAATTTTTAGTGTAGTCACTATAAAGAACTAGCCATAAAATAACGAACATTATCAATTTGATGATTATAAAATAAGATATTATGAAGCATAATCTTGATCTTAGTAGGAAATTACTATATTGAAAATATTATTGTAAATTAGTAAAGCTTTGTATATAGGAGCCTAAGAAAGAATAGATTGATGGCCAACATAAAAGTGATCAAACCCATACATGAATTCTTTGAATATTGTGTATATATTTAGGGCATGCCCATGTAGGCATTTTGGTACTTATGCTAAAGAAGTAAGGGATTCTATCATATTGCCACCTGTGTATGAGGAAGTATAAGCTAGGGTTTCCATATCAAAGATGGGTATGGATAAAGAAGTTAATCCCACCACATCGACATCTAAGTCAATATGAAATTTGATTGGATAGTTAGAATATTGTGCTCTGTTGGAATAACTCTTTTACTTAAAGCCAATTGAGTTGGTGGACATTTTAAAGAGAAGGAAGGTTGCTACTGTGTGCGTATAAGAGACTAAGTGGAAAGGGAAATGGCTACAGAGATTGGTAATGCAAAGTAATAAGTTATAGTATTATGGAAAAGATAACAACAAAACAAGTGTAGAAAATATTACAGAATAATGGTAATAAGGAAGGCTCAATGATAAAGTTGAAAATATTAAGAAAAATGGTCTCCTTAAAAGTAATGTTTGAAAAGGAGACAATCACTTCATTAATACTTAGGGCCACATATAAGATTAGATGAGGAATCCAAAGTTAAGTTTTAAGAAGATATTGATGCTTTAATATAAAGCATCAAAAGTGAGCAAATAGATTTTCATTAGAGGAGATTTTTTAATAGACGTGTAGGTGGAGATAGCAGCATTTTAACCAAGTACATAGGAGATACAGAAATTGGAATGAAAGGGGGAAGGCTATCTTGTAATTTGCTTTAGCTTATAATTTAGATTCAGGTAACACTTGCTTCAAAAAGAGAGAGTCATACTTAATTACCTTTAGGAGTGAAGATAACTAGAGACAAATAGACTTCATACTTATAAAAAAAGAAGGATAAGGCTCTGTATAAAGATTGCAGGGCTATACTAGGAGAGGCTTTAACCACCCAAGATAGAATATTGGTGTTAGATGTAAAGACCACCTAACATAGGCTAGTGGTATTAGAAATGAATACTGAGAGTGGTATGAAAAAAGGATAAGAGTTTCAAACAACCAAGAATTTTAGTGGTGGACACTGAATGACATAAATTAATAACTTCTAAGGAGAAGCTAGTGAAGGAGAATTAATGCCTAGAGCATAGAATCTAATGTTGAGATACTATGGAGGGAAATAATTGGATTGCATTAAGAAAATATCAAACAAAATGCAATGTATGCCTCAAATATGAAGGTACAAATAACTATTAAAGCAAAATGAGATTAGTATAGATGTTAACAAAAGCAATATGTGAGGGAGGCTTTTAAAGAATATAAAAAAACAAAGAGTGAAGCTAAGTAAACCATTAGCTTGTACCAAAAACTAGGAACACGAGAGGAGTAAAAAGATATGTAAAAGTCAGCATGGGAAAAAAAAAGCATATGGTCTAGATGGTATCCTTATAAAAGTGTTTTTAATATAGTTTTTATTAGGATTTTTGTCTTTTTCATTACTTAATTTTCAATTAGATTTGTTTATGTTATTAACAAAGCATCCTTAATCTTTACTAAGTTTGTTTCAAAGGGCTTTTATAGGTTTTTAACAGAAAATTAGCCAAGATTTACATCAAGGAAGGTTGGAGCTAAAAAATAGAAGATCAGAGTAAAACATGGCTAAGTCAGCAAGGTACATCATCTATTCGTGTCACACAATATGACCATGTTCTCAAGAAAATTGAGTTTTCAAGTCGGTCAAAAATACACGCTTAGCCCGTGTAAAGAGCTAAGTTTGGGTGTGTCTTTTGCATGAAGTTGCATAGGAATAGTAGAAGACCTACCTTGTTAGAGTTTCAGCTCTATTTGGTCAAAAGAAGACTTCTAATTGGGAAGAAATATTAAACTAAATTAGTTTCCTATTCAAATCATATTTCTTCCCAATTAGATCAACTAATTTCCTATTCAAACTAAAAGACAACCTACGAAGTGTATATAAAGAGAGATCTCTACAAAATTATTTTTTTATCTTTTCTATCTTAGATCTTTTGTTCTACACTCTTCGTAGTTTTCTTTCTTTTAGGACTTCGAGCATTCAAGTTTGTGTGAAAAATCAAGGAAGTCGTCCACACTATCCATTAATAGTTTTTATTTCTAAAATCTTAATCTTGTTTTATTTTCAATATTCATGTTGACTATGGAACTATTTACAAGTTTATTTGAGTTTGCTTTAATTACCATGTTGAACTAAATTCTCATACTAGGGATTTGATGTAGCTTAATTTCGATTCCAATTTATAATATTAAATTTATTTTTCTTTGTTCATGGTATAATTTATTATTGAACTTAATACTTTCAGACAAAACTTCTCCTCTGGATTGATTTATTTCATTAATCATTATCGAGACAATGATTTTTGATAAGAAAAATGTAATAAATTACATGAGAATAATAACTTGATGCGGAAGCTATATGGTTTGACTCATGGGAGATTTTCATAAGTTAATGACCTTAGGTTATGAATTCATAAACAACCATAAAACTTAATGATTTAATTCATGGGTGATTGTGCTATTGGAAGATGTTCGCCCCCCAACTGAGCGTCGAGGGAAAGATCTGAAGGACGGAGTTTTAATCCAGTCGTTACGGAAACTGGGAGGAACTCTTTACAGTTTCTTTTTGTTGGATTATTAGATTATGGCTTGTTTAGCACTTATGTGTGTCAGGTTGGCTCTTTGGAGCACTTTGACAGTGTGTGATGTGTTAGAGTCGTCACATTAATTTGTTTTTATTTTTGGGAAAAAAGATTAAGGAAAAAACCTCGTGATTGACTCCATTTTTCAGTTTGCTTTTAGGATACAATGCACTAGCCTGATCAAATCTTAAAATACTCAAGATCTTGATCGAGGAAGGCCAGTCTGGAATTATTGGGTTCGGGGACTAGATTTTCAGCTTCTTTCAAAATGAATCAATGGTTTGGGTACTTAATCGAGAAATCAAAATATTGTTTGCATGGATAATAGTTATAAGATGCATGAGCATACTAATAATGCATGGCAATATAAAAAATATAGTGTATAAAAGCATAATTAATTGAAAAGCGTGTAATTTGAAGGGGAGCCTAACTCTAGCCTCATTTATCGAGGATTCTAAATCGTGCAACATGTTCCCCTAGATCCAAACTGGTCAATTTGGTCGGGGGCTCGCTACCTAGGCTGAAATCAGTAGGTGTGCCTTCATACCTCATTTTTATGAGGATCAAGGGGCACGAAGTTCTACCATCAATTAGGATGATAAGATTTTGAAGGGCCACTCATGGAGTGGGCTTATAGGGTGCCAAACGGACCAGGCTTTGATTGAAAACCGATTTTGACGGTTTTGCCAATTGGACTGGCTTAATTGACAAAGATTAAGTTTAGCAATTTATACCCTAGGGTGTGTCACGCGGTCCGATTGGGCTCCACATTTGTAAAACGACCAAGGAGGTCAAGTCTTTCTCCAAAGTAGCAAAGGTAGGACACGAGCACCCTAGTATAGTTTTTTAATATTGTTAATTAACGAATTATTAATTAATCGAAGTAGCTTTAGTTTAAGGAAGACTAAAGTGTGAATGAAATTCGAAATGATCAACTTTTGAGAACCAAGTCGGGCTTTGGCTCAACTAAGAAAGAAGAGCAAAGTCAGACCCTAAAAACTTAGAATCGTTCGCAAAGGGAGAAATAGAGTCATTGAAACTTGAGAAGCGCTCAATAAAGCAACAAGAGGTCCTTGCAAATGAGGAGTGAAGTGCCAATTTATAGGCTGGGGCGGACCCTGGTTGGTACTGACCATGTCACATAGGTACCAACCATGTCAACATCGGTACCGATGAGGGCTGCTCCGAGGGGCTCAGTCGGTACCAGCAGACAGGTGATCAGTACCAATCAAGGCAAATTACTGTCTTGCCCTTTTGGCTTGATTTTTGAGTTTTCGAGCTTTTGGGAGTCTGTTCGAGGCTCAAACGATGTCTGATTGGGCTAATTCTTACGCCATTGAAACTGTAGCGGAATTTTCTAGGGCTCGATGCTAAAATCATGGTCAACAGAAGATAGGTAATTAGACCGAGTTAAAATAGTTAATAATACATCGGGAGAACTTGTTAGCGATCTTAAAGTTGTTTCTCCTTCTTGAACAATTAAAATTGATTATCAAACTAATAAAATAAATTGGATATAATTAAGTGAAGTCGAAATCCCTAGTATCCTTCTAATCATTGATTTCTTTTCATCAAATTATCTTGATTTTTTTTATTTCTTTTAAATTAATTTCGTTTAAATAATAGTAGGATAATACGATATTAGTACTTGATATACAATCTTTGTGGAAAGATACTCTATTCACACTTTATTACTTGTTGCGATTTCTTGCGAATTTAAGTGTCAATGCCACCATAAGTATCATACACAAAGAAGGAAAGGATCTACGGTTCACAAATTTAGATCATATGCAAAGAAGGAAAGGAGTCAAACACAAACATAAAATAATGACAATAAAGGTGACAAAAAAAACAAATTTAACATTTGAATCCACATTGAAATGAACTAATTTTTAAAACATGTAACTCGGAGAGGCTTCAACACTTCACTTCCAAAGGGAAGCCTTTATTACATATGTAATATCCATTCTGCAGTTGCTAATAGGAAAGGTACAACAGAAGGAAAAGTATTACAGGAAAAGTAAACTTGCAAAATATTTTATTTGTTTTCCTGGAAAAATGTTTCTGATACACCATCAAGGCAAGCACAACTTCAAATTCAACAGGAATGTAAAACTCAAGATGCAGTATTTGGACATAGCATGATCAAGAACCCCATCCACCCCCACCCGGCGTTAAAATCTGCAAAATTTCACCTGCCTGCACCTCAACAGTGTTCTTACCACCAAGGTAAACTTTCCGTTTATCTTGTGTAATCAGGTAATTAGCCCCACGAGCCCCATCTTTCCCTCCTTTTAGTCCTCTTGGTGCGTGTACTCGCCTCTCTGAAAGAATGCTCACAACAACTGGTCGTCTAAATTCTATCTCCCTTATAATCCCATCACCTCCTTTGTGAAGTCCATCTCCCCCACTGTTCTCTCTAAGTCCAAACTTACGCAAAATGACAGGATACCTCTGCTCAAAAATTTCTGGATCAGTCATTCGGGTATTGGTCATATGACACTGGACTCCACTTGTCCCATCCCAGCTTGGACCAGCCCCGCTTCCACCGCCAATTGTTTCATAATAACCGAAAGTGTTATCTCCAAAAGTGAGATTGTTCATACAACCCTGAGAGCAAGCGCAGGCCTGAAATGCAGTAAGGACAACATCAGTTATTCTCTGAGATGTGAGAACATTACCTCCAACCACAGCAGCCTTGTCACTTGGAGAGAGGAATGAGCCAGGAGGAATATGAATTTTAACAGGGGCTAAGCAACCCTGATTAAGAGGAATATCAACATCAACCAGACAGCGTAGGCAGTATATGACTGCTGCAGCTGTTACTGCTTCTGGTGCATTCCAATTCCCATATACCTCAGGACTAGTCCCACTAAAATCAAAATTCGCTTCACCTTTATCAGAATCAATAGTAAGTTTTAGATGTATCACAGAGCCATCATCCATGTATTCCTCTTCCTCGATTGTCACAGAATTGTTCTCCCGAAACACGGTTGGCTGATTTGAAACTCTTGCAGCAACTGACTTGAGCATCTCTCTCACTGCTTCTTCTGCATTAAGCTGCACATAGGTCATGTATGCCTGAACAGTATCTAAACCATACTGCTCAATCAGTTCTTTGATAAGGGAAATTCCTCTCTGGTTTGCTGCTACTTGTGCATGTAGATCTGATAAATTGTCTTGAAGCCGGCGGGTTCCTGGGATTTTATAAGTCAATTCATCAGAACCTGGGAATTTGAGAAGTTTGATGATTCCTTCTTCTTGAAAAACTCCACTTTCCACAAGCTTAAATGCTTTGATTGCAGCTCCTTCTTCCCATATGGACTTTGAAAACGGAGGCATACTTCCAGGAGTAATACCTCCAATCTCTGCATGATGTCCTCTACTTGCAACAAAAAACACCAGTTTTTCCTTGTCAAAAACTGGTGTAATGACAGTAATATCAGGAAGATGGCTACCTCCAGCACAAGGATGATTGGTAACCAATACATCACCTTCCTTCAAATTGTCACCCCAATAATTGAGCTGCCATCTAACTGTACTTGACATAGCTCCAAGGTGCACAGGGACATGGGGAGCATTAGCAACTAGTCCTCCATCAGGACCAAAAAGAGCACAGGAGAAATCTAGCCTTTCCTTGATATTTGTTGATATGGAAGTTCTCTGGAGGGTCCGTCCCATTTGTTCAGCTATCCCCATAAACCTGTGATTGAAAATTGACAGCTGAACAACATCTGCAACGTTTTCAGCTACTTCCTCAGTGCTCATATTGGAACCAATTTCTATTTTAATGTTACCATATTTAGTTACAACAGCATTGCAGTTGGGTTCTACTATCACAGTACTATTGCCATTCATGATGATTGAAGGGCCAACTATAATATGTCCAGGCCCCAGATTCTCAAGCTTGAAGAGAGGTGCATCATGCCATCCATTCCTGAAGTAAACCTTGTAGTGGCCTTCCATTTTTGGGGAACTAGGAGTGGGTTCTAGGACTTGTGGCTTTAGTATATTAGTGACGCCAATACCACGAACTCTTACATCACAGATAATAATATTCCTGTTTTGCAGTTTGAATCCATACTCCTGCTGGAATAACTTGACAAATTCCACAGCATAGTCGCCTGCTGATCCATCTTCATTTACATGTCTCCTTACCATGATAGAAGTATCCGTACCTTCATACCTTAAATTTAAATATGTCTCTGTTGTAATGTTTTCCCCTCTAAATCCTTGTGCTTGTAGCTTCTGCTTTACCTGCTTTACTAACATATCTTCTCTGCAGGAAGCCTCCAAAACAGATTCAGGACCATATACAGCAGAATAGGGCTCTTGTGCCTCTTCTACAACATCTGCCAATCCCATACCATAAGCACTTAAGATACCACAGAACTTGTGAATGAGTACTTCTTTCATTCCCAATGATCTGGCAATTGCACAAGCATGCTGTGGCCCAGCACCTCCAAAGCAAGCAAGAGCATGGCTTCTTGTTTCATGGCCTTTCATCTCGGTTAACTGCCGTATAGGCCGGCACATCGTTTCATTTGCAACATTCACAAAGCCCAGGGCAATCTCTTCCACTGTCATGTCCTTTGCAGATGCATCTTGGCTCTTCCTATATGAATTTATTTGTTTTGCAAGCTTCTTAAATTCCTCTCTGGTTGCCTCAATATCTAAAGGCTGATCTTCGTGGGGACCAAAAATGGATGGGAAATAATCAGGAATAACAAAACCAAGAATAAGATTAGCATCAGTGACTGCCAATTGTCCTCCTTTCCTATAACAAACAGGACCTGGGTGGGCACCCACTGATTCTGGTCCTACACGGAAAGCACCAAATTGGAACTTCAACTTTGATCCACCACCAGCAGCAACAGTATTTATATCAAGCTGAGGTGCTTGTATTATGGCCCCAGCAATCTGGGTTTCAATAACTTGTTCATAACTCCCAGCATACCT
>NC_143161.1:20175732-20289237 GCF_041381405.1 Jatropha curcas
CTCCAGAAGAGTCTTTGTGGCACGGGCGTGCGCATTAGCACGGGTAGGGCGTGCTTGTCTCTGTCCTTCCAAGATAGATTTTGTCATTGTTTTCATCGAAAACCCCCTTGGAGGACCCGAAAACATCCTTTTGATGATTTTTGATAAAATATTTTTATTTTGGATGCGATGCCGATAAATCGGTCTTATAAACAATTTTAAGTCGCAACCCATTGTTCAGGCAATGGGACCGTTTTTACAAAAATGACTCCATTTTAAACCCAATTTTATTTTAAGGCCAAATTATTAAAAGACTGGTCAAGCGCACCAATGCGATTCTGGGTAAAGGAATTGGGTACGTCAACCCGTTGGAAGCCAACGCCCGAAAAACCGGCCTCTATTAACCTATGATTTCTAATTTATTTTAATTAGACAAGCCAAATTATTTATTTAAACGCAACCCAAGTGAATCGAGTTCTTATATGGAAAATTATTTAATCGTCCCAATCAAATCTAATTATCACACAACAACCATTCAAATCAAAGCAATTAAACCACAGCAATTAAACCAAATAAATAAAAAGACCCGCTCTTGCCTTATGGTTCAAGGCGGGCGACAAACCGTGTCAAAAATATTAAATGAAATAAATAAATGACCCGCTCTTGCCTTATGGTTCAAGACGGGTAACATACCGGATCCAAAAATATATAAATTGATTCAGAATTAAATCCATAAACCAATAAAAATAAAATCATGCATAATTATTATTTAATACCAAAAATATTATTAATGAATATGCAAATTAATCTTAAATATAAATAAATCAACAAATTTACTCCTAAACATTTAATTATTATTTTTTTGTCCGAATATGCAAATTGTTAATAAATCTACAAATTTAATTTCATTTTTTTTATTTGAATATAAATTATAAAATTCATATAAATAAACACATAAAATTACATTTTAGTATTTTAAATTTAATTAAACTGTGATCTGTTCATATTTGGGCATTCTCAGATTTATTGAAGAAATTAAATTTTATTTTTGTGCAAAATTTATATATATTTTTTATTTCTGAAAAAATCATCAATGAACAGTGACTATTCATGACTATTGATGGATGAACAGTTACTATTCATTGAATTTCTGGAAAAATCATCGATGAACAGTTACTGTTCATTGAATTTCTGGAAAAATCATGGATGAAC
The DNA here is from genome assembly GCF_041381405.1 of Jatropha curcas. Classification (NCBI taxonomy): domain Eukaryota; kingdom Viridiplantae; phylum Streptophyta; class Magnoliopsida; order Malpighiales; family Euphorbiaceae; genus Jatropha; species Jatropha curcas. Next base: position 20,176,924 of record NC_143161.1, read on the forward strand.
AGTTACTGTTCATTTAATTTCTGAAAAAAATCTAGATGAACAGTTACTGTTCATCGATGAACAGATACTGTTCATCGATGAACAGCTGCGTGATTTTTGCCTAGAATTCATTTTTAAGTGATTTTTTTATATCATTTCTTGTTTAAATGTGATTTAAGGACATATAAAATGACCAAATATAAACAGAATACAATTTAAAGAAGCTTAAATTACTAAAACCACAAAAATATGTAAAAAACACAAAAAATGTTAAAGAAATTACCTAATCCTCAGATTGAGGATTGTAAATAGATCAAATGTCTAGAAGCTTTGTTTCCAAGGATTGAAGTGTTCTTTTTTGTCTTTTAATTTTTTTTCTCTCTTTTTATGGTTTGATTCACCTAAAATTGATATCTAATGCCAATTTCTCTTCAGAAGAATTTTTTGGAGAGAAATATTGGCAGCACAGTATATTTTTTAGGGTTTTTGCCGTTTGTGGAGTTGTGAAGTTTTGTGAAAATTGTGAGAAAGAGATGAATTTATAAAGCTAGGTCAGGATACTGTAGCACGCAGCTACTGTAGCAAGCAGCTCCTTTTTTTTTTTTTTTTTTTTGGCTTAATCCTTGGATGAAAAGGCTTCTAGATAGCATTAACCCATTCATCCTTGTGTCCTCATCGGATCAGGCGGGGCATAAAAAACACGCGTCAACAGTTTGCCCCCCACTTTAGCATGAATTGCATAAACGATTAATGTTGAAGTGCTCCACTGACGCGCCTTCAATCTGGTAATCATCTTCAAAGCTCAGTTTGATTGGCTTTGAAGACACCTCCAAAGCTCAGTTTGATTGGCTTGAAGGATTTTGGGTTGACTTGATCATCTGGTCACCTCCTCAGCTCAGTTTGATCGGCTTTGTTGGCTCCAGTCTGTTATGTGAACAACTCCAAAGCGCGGTCTGATCAGCTTTAGAGGGTTTGATGGTGTCCAAAGCTCGGTATAATCGGCTTTGTTGTTCACCTCTTCAGCTCAGTGTAATCGGCTTTAGAGGATTTGATGGTGTCTAAAGCTTAGTGTAATCGGCTTTGTTGTTCACCTCTTCAGCCTAGTGTCATCGGCTTTAGAGGACTTGTTTGTGTCCAAAGCTCAGTGTAATCGGCTTTGGAGTGTTTACCTCTTCAGCTCAGTGTAATCGGCTTTAGAGGATTTGATTGTGTCCAAAGCTCGGTGTAATCGGCTTTGGAGTGTTTACCTCTTTAGCTCAGTGTAATCGGCTTTAGTGGATTTGATTGTGTCCAAAGCACAATGTAATCGGCTTCGTCCACCTCCTCAACTCGGTATAATCGGCTTTGGAGTATTTGATTGTGTCCAAAGCTCGGTGTAATCGGCTTTGGAGGATTTGATTGTGTCCAAAGCTCGGTGTAATCGGCTTTGGAGTGTTTACCTCTTCAGCTCAGTGTAATCGGCTTTAGAGGATTTGATTGTGTCCAAAGCTCGGTGTAATCGGCTTTGGAGTGTTTACCTCTTCAGCTTGGTGTAATCGGCTTTAGAGGATTTGATTGTGTCCAAAGCACAGTGTAATCGGCTTCGTCCACCTCCTCAGCTCGGTGTAATCGGCTTTGGAGTGTTTGGTTGTGTCCAAAGCACAGTGTAATCGGCTTTGTCCACCTCCTCAGCACGGTGTAATCGGCTTTGGAGTGTTTGGTTGTGTTCAAAGCACAGTGTAATCGGCTTTGTCCACCTCCTCAGCACGGTGTAATCGGCTTTGGAGTGTTTGGTTGTGTCCAAAGCATAGTGTAATTGGCTTTGTCCACCTCCTCAGCTCGGTGTAATCGGCTTTGGAGTGTTTGATTGTGTCCAAAGCATAGTGTAATCGGCTTTGGAGTGTTTGAAAAGGGTAATTTCTGTGTACAAACAAATTTTGCCTTTGTTGAATGTTGGAGCGTCAACGGCTTTGAGAAACCATCACCGGTTGACCTGAAAACATTTTCAAAAGAAAAGAGCAATTTCTGTGTACAAACAGATCTTGCCTTTGTTAAAAATGTTGGAGCATCACATGCCCCCATGCATTAAAAATCATAAACTTTGAAATTTGAAATTTTGCATCAGGGCAAAAAATAATTTCGAAAGAAAAGATTTGTTGTTGTTCTTTGTTGTCTTATATGCAGGAAACAGGAATCAATAAAGAGAGAACTGCTGGAATTATTCATTAAAAAAAATTCAAAAAAAAAAAAAAGAGCAGCAGCAGCAGCAGTCATCTTTGCCCTTAGTCTGGAATTCCGTTCCGAGACAAAAAATATTATCTTTTAAGTAAACCTTGAAAACTTTATTTTTTATCCATTGCATTTTTTTTTTAAAACTTTATTTTTTATCCATCGCAAAAATTTTTTTTTTTTTGAAATTTTAGCAAATTTTCAAGTATACCCTTCCTGATGCAGTGTTGAAAGAAAACTTAGCTGAGGGTAATTTGGTGGATATGCTGATTTTGCCCCCTGTGTGGCGAGTGACTCCAAATTGATTGATTTTTTAATTTTTTGATTTTTTTTTAAGACGTTGCTTTATTTCACTTTATTCGGATGCCTCATCTCCTGCATCTCCGGATGTTTCCACCGCTACCCTTTTTTTTCGATTTGCTTTGTTCCTGCACAGAGAAAACAGAGCCACGGAAACAAAAAGAGGCATACCACTCATTCGCAAGAGTGGTCAACCTTGTTAATGCGGGCATAAATGCCCATCTACTTTATTCCAAAACGGACAAAAGGCAATAAAAATGAAGGCTAACCAAAGCCACATAAATAAAAAAGGAGACATTCAACTCACCGCTTTATTCGGATGCCTCCACCGCTACTTTTTCCTGTTTGATGGTTTCATTCTGAATGATGAAACTGGGTCTTGGAGGGGTCGGTGTTTGATGATCCAAAGATGACTGCTGCTGTTGCTGCTCCTTTTTTTTTTTTTTTTTTGAATTTTTTTTTTAATGAATAATTCCAACAGTTCTCTCTTTATTGATTCCTATTTCGTGCATATAAGACAACAAAGAACAACAACAAATCTTTTCTTTTGAAATTATTTACTGGATTAGCATTGGGCCTCCTGCCCTTGGATTAAGAAATAAAAGCACATTAAAGTGGATTATTTAGCTAAGGACAAAAATTTACACATTTTTTTTTTTTTGAAAAGAAAAGATGGGGTGACCGTTTTATTATCTGCAACATTCAAAAAGAGATAAAACATGCAACTCTCTCATGTATAAAAAACATTTTTTTTTGTTTTGTGTTTTTTTTTTCAATTTATTTTCTTTTTTTATTATTATTTTTTAAAAAATTGTATTCTTATAATCACTTTAAAACAAAAACAACACGAGCAAACGCAACATGTATAAAAACAACATGTAGTCACACAAGTTATATGAAAATAACATAACAAAATTGCCCGCTCTGCGAGGCTATCAATTTCTCCACACTTAGCTCTTTGCTTGTCCCAAAGCAGAAACATTCTTTTTTGAACTCATGTTGATCATGTTTATTTTTTATTCGTTGATTTAGACTTCTTAAGTAATCTACCAAAGATAAGAGATTGAAGTGTTTATGAACCAAGTAGTATAAATGAATATGACATCTAAAATTTCAATATAGCTATGCAAAATCTAGTCAAAAATATGAGATAGGCAATCCTCCTTCCTTAGAATGCAGAATGGGAAGTACTTAGGACAATTTTAGCACACTATGTATTGCTTCTTATCTCAAGGTATTTTTAGGTAACCTACTTCTTTTTCACAAAGTGGTTGCATTTTATGCTCCATACCACATTTTTCTTTCTTCTTCTTCCCCTTTTTTTATATAGAGAGATGTGGGAATGTGAATAGTAAGTGGTTGCATTTTATGCTCCATACCACTTTGTTTTAGAATGGATTTTCGTTGTTCCCTCTGTCGTATTTTTGTTTTTCTCTTAAAATACCCTCATCCTTTATTAACTTGAAACATACAGATATTATGGCTTTAGTTTCCCTTTCCTTTCTATTCTTCATTTAAGCTAGGATTCATGCTTCTCTAAAGCCAAAGATAATGCCCAAATGGTTAATTAAAGATTAATATTTGCTAAAGAAAAATTTTATATGTCATATCTTAATACCTAAGTTCATAAAAGCATTTAAATCTCTTAATCATGGTATATTAAGACTTAATCAACAAGCAAAATATAAACCAATCAACATGTAGAGACTAAAACATTGAACTAAGGTAAAGAAGTTGACACTTCTTTTTTTGTCACACTTTTTTTTATTTTTTATTTTATAAATGAAATGAAATGAGAATATAGGTCTCCTCCACACTTTGAAAGACACAATGTCCTCATTATGGGAGGATAGAGGATACATGCATAAAACACATAAAATGCACATGCATAAAACACACAAGAAAAAATGAAAAACAAAGGACAGAAAATCCCTAGGCCTCCAACCTGAAGGTGACAGAGTGACTTCGATTTTTTTTTTTTATTTTTTTATTTTTTATCCACTTCCATTCCATACGTGCTTGATTTGCCTGGATCGCGTGCAGTTGTTGTCCCATGTCAAAAATTGTGATCTGCAAATTCTCCTGTGATTGCTGTAAGGCATCCATTTTGCTTTCATCCAGTGACTCGTCTTCTTCTTTTGCTTGAGAAGATGATGTGACTGGTGTTTTGCCTTTCCTCTGTCTTTGCACTTGCACATAGGATGAGAAATGCAGATCTAATGTTCTAATAATCAGTATGGAAATAAGATCTCTTTTTTTTTTATTACGAATGGACCTAAAATTCAGCATGAATAATATAGCAATAATTTATTTTGTATTTAAACATTCCCAGCATTATCTGTCGTCAACCGTTCCTTTTGGATTTTACGGTCGGCTATTTTCTCTCGAGTCCCTAATTTTTGCCTTGGAATGAAAGAATTTCCAACCGGGATATTTTTTTTATTTACTATTTTTTTTGTTTTTGTGTCCTTACTTTTTGCCTTGGAACAGATGGTCCCAAGCAGGATCTTATTTTGACTAATTAATTTTTTTTTTTTTTTTGCAATCTCACGCTTACTTTCAAATAATGCGTGAAATGTGAAAATTCAAAGGAATTGCAACCCACTTATAACTCCCTTTTCTTTTGGGTATCAATTCACTATAAACAATTGCATTATGTTATTCAAAATGAATTATAGGTCTATTTTCAAAATCAAGATCAAATGTCCATACCGAAAATTAACTCTTATTAATGCATGGCTGAAACGAAAATATTATATGATGCATGAATGTCACAACATATGTACAGTTTATAACACACAGGGAATGGGAGTTGGGAAATGCATGTCTTCCAACCTTATCTCTCCCACACACGAATTCCGTTGGCAATAATTCTGATGTCTGTTTCCTAGAATTTGGTCTAATCTCGACAACCAGCAGGGGGTTTTGAGATTGACGTTATAAGCTCTCGGAATGAATGCAACAGAACAACAGCAAAGAGACTCAGGTTTTACTTATGGGGAAGTGACTAAGGCTTTCAACTACATGCATGAGCTTCGGTCCTTTGGGTTTACCAAGTCTGGGTTCCGCAAACAGGATTCGACCTTTTTCATGGGCCTACTCCTTTTGATGCACCTTTAAGGTACTAGGCTTGCGGTTGGTAAAATTGCTAATTCTCGGATGGAAGTGCCTAAAACGCAAGGTTTAGGCTGGATCCACCTCCGAAGTTAACAACAATACCGATGGGTGATTTCAAGTAGAAAGTGGTGAGAAGAAAGAAATGCAGTATGAATGCAAAATCTTAGAAAAGAAAAATAAAGGAAAGCAAATAAACAAATAAGGACGATTAAAGAATTTTTCGACGGCTTTCTAACCAAATTTATTTCCATTTTTAGAAAACATAGGTTTTAGAGTTAATTCCTAATTATAGCCGACTAATTATTAAAAAATAACCGAAGATTAGCGGGCTAATTCTCCAGCGAAGTCGCCAATCTGTTTTCGTCGAAAATCCCCCCGGAGGACCCGAAAACATCCTTTTGATGATTTTTGATAAAATATTTTTATTTTGGATGCAATGCCGATAAATCGGTCTTATAAACAATTTTTAGTCGCAACCCATTGTTCAGGCAATTGGACCGTTTTTACAAAAATGACTCCATTTTAAATCCAATTTTGTTTTAAGGCCAAATTATTAAAAGACTGGTCAAGCGCACCAATGCGATTCTGGGTAAGGGAATTGGGTACGTCAGCCCATTGGAAGCCGACGCTCGGAAAATCGGCCTCTATTAACCTATGATTTCTAATTTATTTTAATTAGAAAAGCCAAATTATTTATTTAAACCCAACCCAAGTGAATCGAGTTCTTATATGGAAAATTATTTAATCGTCCCAATCAAATCTAATTATCACACAACAACCATTCAAATCAAAGCAATTAAACCACAGCAATTAAACCAAATAAATAAAAAGACCCGCTCTTGCCTTATGGTTCAAGGCGGGCGACAAACCGAGTCAAAAATATTAAATGAAATAAATAAATGACCCGCTCTTGCCTTATGGTTCAAGACGGGTAACATACCGGATCCAAAAATATATAAATTGATTCAGAATTAAATCCATAAACCAGTAAAAATAAAATCATGCATAATTATTATTTAATACCAAAAATATTATTAATTAATATGCAAATTAATCTTAAATATAAATAAATCAACAAATTTACTCCTAAACATTTAATTATTATTTTTTTGTCTGAATATGCAAATTGTTAATAAATCTACAAATTTAATTTCATTTTTTTATTTGAATATAAATTATAAAATTCATATAAATAAACACATAAAATTACATTTTAGTATTTTAAGTTTAATTAAACTGTGATCTGTTCATATTTGGGCATTCTCAGGTTTATTGAAGAAATTAAATTTTATTTTTGTGCAAAATTTATATTTTTTTTTCTGGAAAAATCATCGATGAACAGTGACTGTTCATGGATGAACAGTTACTGTTCATTGAATTTCTGGAAAAATCATCGATGAACAGTTACTGTTCATTGAATTTCTAGAAAAATCATCGATGAACAGTGACTGTTCATGGATGAACAGTTACTGTTCATTGAATTTCTAAAAAAAATCTGGATGAACAGTTACTGTTCATCGATGAACAGCTGCGTGATTTTTGCCCAGAATTCATTTTTAAGTGATTTTTTTACATCATTTCTTGTTTAAATATGATTTAAGGAAATATAAAATGACCAAATATGAACAGAATACAATTTAAAGAAGCTTAAATTACTAAAACCACAAAAATATGTAAAAAAACACAAAAAATATGTAAAAAACACAAAAAATGTTAAAGAAATTACCTAATCCTTAGATTGAGGATTGTAAATGGATCAAATGTCCAGAAGCTTTGTTTCCAAGGATTGAAGTGTTCTTTTTTGTCTTTTAATTTTTTTTCTCTCTTTTTATGAATTGATTCACCTAAAATTGATATCTAATCCAATTTCTCTTCAAATCAACTCAGAAGAATTTTTTGGAAAGAAATGTTGGCAGCACAGTATATTTTTTAGGGTTTTTGCTGTTTGTGGAGTTGTGAAGTTTTGTGAAAATTGTGAGAAAGAGATGAATTTATAAAGCTAGGTCAGGATACTGTAGCACGCAGCTACTGTAGCAAGCAGCTCCTTTTTTTTTCTTTTTTGTTTTTTTTTTTTTTTTTTTTTTGCTTAATCATTGGATTAAAAGGCTTCTAGATAGCATTAACCTATTCATCCTTGTGTCCTCATTGGATCAGGCGGGGCATAAAAAACACGCGTCAACAGTCATGGGCGTGCTAGGCAAGCACGCCCTTGAGTTTCTTTTGGGCACGAGCGTGCCATTTAGCACAAGCTGGTCGTGCTTGCTCCTGACTCTCCACTTGATTCCTTAGGTTTCAGCACGGGAGTGCCTTTTAGCACGGGTTGGGCGTGCTTGAGACTGAGTATTTTGCTTTGTAATGCTCTTTTCTGTGCCAAAATCCTGCAAATTTCTTTCAAATCAAGTGGGTTATGATTCAAGGAAGCTTTGAACAAAATTATACTCAAAATGAATTTAAAAACAAATCAAAGTGATAAAATTTACTAAAATTCTAATAAAAAAACTATACTAAAAATACTATAAAACTAACGCCTATCAGTAACGTATCTTGAGGTCGGGAGGCCATCATGTTTGCAAACTATCCTAGTTGAATCTCCAAGTTCCTTATCATAGTGATAAGGATCCGGATTGGAAATCAAAGGAATGGGATATAAGTTCGCCTCTATGGCACCCCACGTTTATATTGAAACGGAAACACCAATAATCGAGATTAATCGCTCTATGGCACCCCACGTTTATAGTGAAACGGTAACACCAATAATCGAGCAAAGAACAAGATAAACGCCACAACGAATTGATAAGTTTACCTTAATTCTTAATGCAATTAGAGGAAGCAATTTCTCACTATCACTCTAAGCAAGGAGAACAAGCAAAGCTTGAACAAATGAAGTTTATCAATATCTCAAAGTTGTGTTTACAATGAAGATGAGAGTATTTATACTAAACCTAAACATATTAGGTTACAAAGATAACAAATAAAGCATAAAACATAAAATAGGCATGAGTCGCGCTCGCGCATTGTAGGTTCGCGCTCGCGACTTATGCTAACTAGCTCTCTGCCCCCACGAGTTGCGCTTCTCGCGCTCGCGCAGTGTAGGTTCGCGCTCGCGAGTATTGGTCGCGCTCGCGCATGTGAGGCTCGCGCTCGCGAGTTGCGCGGCCTAACTCTCTGCCTCTCGTTTGCGCTTCTCGCGCTCGCGCAGTGTAGATTCGCGCTCGCGAGTGTTGGTCGCGCTCGTGCATGTGAGGCTCGCGCTCGCGAGTTGCGCGGCCTAACTCTCTGCCTCTCGTTTGCGCTTCTCGCACTCGCGCAGTGTAGATTCGCGCTCGCGAGTGTTGGTCGCGCTCGCGCATGTGAGGCTCGCGCTCGCGAGTTGCGCGGCCTAACTCTCTGCCTCTCGTTTGCGCTTCTCGCGCTCGCGCAGTGTAGATTCGCGCTCGCGAGTTGCACCAGTGTGTAGCAACTGTAGCAAAGTCAAGTTCAACTGTAGCAAAGTCAAAGGTACTGTAGAAAGGTCAAATTTACTGTAGCAAAGTCAAACTAATTGGCACGGGCACTGTAGCAACATTAGGAGCCTAGGAATGCCTTCAAGTTCCTCACAACACGTGTTAAATGCGACATCATGAAGTTCTCGTGTTATTTGGGCTTGAACAAATAGTGATACGGCTGCTCCATATCATCCCCCCTTTCCTCAAAAAGATTTGTCCTCAAATCTGCATCCATATCAAAAGGAGACAAGTCACTAACGTTAAAGGTAGCGGAAACACCATACTCACCTGGTAAGTCTATCTTGTAGGCGTTGTCATTAACGCGTTCCAAGACTTGGAACGGACCATCTCGGCGTGCATCTAGCTTAGACTTTCGTTGATTGGGAAACCTTTCCTTCCGAAGGTGTACCCAAACCCAATCTCCAGGCGCAAACACTAGCTTCTTCCGTCCTTTATTGGCCTTGTCAGCATACTGTTTGTTCCTCTTTTCAATATTTGCTCGAGCCTTCTCATGTAAAGACTTTACCAGTTTAGCTTTCTTTTCACCATCTAAACTAGAGAGCTCATGTAAAGGTAAAGGAACAAGATCCAAAACAGTTAGTGGGTTAAATCCATAAACAAGTTCAAATGGAGTAAAACCTAAAGTAGAATGTATGCTTCGATTATATGCAAATTCAATAAATGGCAAACAATCCTCCCAAGTTTTCAAATTTTTACCCACTATAGTACGAAGTAAAGTTCCTAAAGTCCTATTCACAACTTCAGTTTGTCCATCAGTTTGTGGATGACAAGTAGTAGAATAAAGTAATTTTGTGCCTAGCTTACCCCACAAGACCCGCCAAAAATGCGAAAGGAACTTAGCATCCCTATCAGAAATGATAGTCCGTGGAACTCCATGTAATCGTACCACCTCCCTAAAGAATAATTCAGCAACATGAATAGCATCATCAGTTTTATGACAAGGAATGAAATGAGCCATTTTGCTGAACCTATCAACTACTACAAATATACTGTCTCTACCATGCCTAGTCTTAGGTAATCCAAGTACAAAATCCATAGATATATCAACCCAAGGTGAACTAGGAACTGGTAAAGGCATATACAACCCATGAGGCATAGACTTAGACTTGGCCTGTTTACAAGTAAGACAAGAATTACAAACTTTCTCGACATCTTTACGCATATGAGGCCAATAAAAATGTTCATTCAACATGTCATAAGTCTTATGTACCCCAAAATGTCCCATCAATCCCCCACAATGAGACTCAAGTACAAGCAAATCACGCATAGAGCATTTAGGAACACAAAGTTTACTGCCCTTAAACAAATATCCTTCATGGCGATAAAATTTATCAAATGCTCCATGTTCACATGCCAAATACACATTGCCAAAATCAGAATCAGACACATACAAATCCTTAACATACTCAAATCCTAGCAACTTAGAACTAAGAGTAGTTAGTAAAGCATATCTTCGTGACAATGCATCAGCAACAACGTTATCCTTCCCATGCTTGTATTTAATAACGTAAGGGAATTGTTCAATGAACTCAACCCACTTACCATGTCGCTTGTTGAGCTTACCTTGACCCTTCAAGTGTTTTAGGGCTTCGTGATCAGTGTGAATGACAAACTCCTTAGGTAATAAGTAGTATTGCCATACGTTCAAAGTCCTCACCAAGGCATATAGCTCCTTGTCATAGGTCGAGTAATTGAGTTGTGCTCCATTCAACTTCTCACTGAAATAGGCAATTGGCTTCTTCTCTTGCATCAGCACTCCTCCAATTCCTACACCAGAAGCATCACACTCAATTTTAAAGGTGTTCTCAAAATTAGGTAAAGAAAGTATAGGAGCGGATGTTAACTTCCCTTTAAGCGTATCAAACGCTTTCTGCTGTTCCTCGCCCCACTTGAACCCAACTTCCTTTTTAATTACCTCCGTGAGTGGTGCGGCTATCGAAGAGAAATCTTGTACAAACCGTCGGTAGAAACTTGCCAACCCATGGAAACTTCGTACATCCGAAGCTGATTTCGGCGTCGGCCATTCCTTGATAGCTTTCACTTTCTCATCATCCACCTCTATACCCTGCGCACTCACAACAAAACTAAGAAACACAAGTCTATCTATACAAAATGTGCATTTCTTAAGCTTAGCATACAATTGTTCAGTTCTCAAAGCTTGTAATACTAGCCTAACATGCCCAACATGTTCATTAAGAGACTTGCTATAAACAAGTATATCATCAAAGTACACAACTACAAATTTTCCTAAGAAAGCACGTAAAACATGGTTCATAAGCCTCATGAAAGTACTAGGTGCATTAGACAATCCGAAAGGCATGACTAACCATTCATACAAACCATACTTAGTTTTGAAAGCAGTTTTCCATTCATCACCTGGTTGCATTCGAATTTGATGATAACCACTCATTAAATCGATCTTTGTAAAGTAAGTAGACCCACACAACTCATCTAACATGTCATCAAGTCTAGGAATAGGGTGTCTATACTTTACAGTGATTTTGTTGACCACCCTGCAGTCAATACACATTCGCCATGTACCATCCTTTTTGGGTACTAAAAGTACTGGAACGACACAAGGACTCATGCTTTCTCGCACCAATCCTTTTTCCATAAGCTCATCAACTTGCCTCTGCAACTCCTTTGTCTCCGTTGGATTGCTTCGATAGGCTGGTCGATTTGGAATGGTGGAGCCGGGAATGAAATCAATCTGATGTTCTATCCCTCTCAAAGGTGGTAATCCACTAGGTAGCTCTTTTGGAAAAACATTAGTGAATTCCTGTAACATAGAAACAAACACAGGAGGTAAACCATCAAGATTAGTGTCAGCGTTAGAAAACAAAATTTCCTTGAACCTAAGAAGCAACACGGGTTGCCGCATGGCTATGGCACACTTAACCTCTCTAGCTCTCGCATAAAAAGTGTGTTTCTTTCTCTCCCCTCTTGGTGTTTCACTCACTTTTGGGCCAACCATCTGTTTGGTATCTTTTGTGGCCTCTTTCTTTTCAACCTCTCTTTTAATACTCTTTTGTTCTCTTGAACTGGAAGCCTCACTCTCATTTTCCCTCAAAGTTGAAGTCTCTCTTTCTCTCTCAAGTATTTTCTTCTGATCGGTGTACACTTCTTAAGGCGATAATGGAACAAGAGTCACCTTCTTCCCCTTATGAACCAAAGAGTATCGGTTAAAGAACCCATCATGTAGTGCCTTTCGATCATATTGCCATGGCCTTCCCAACAATAGATGGCCTGCCTGCATCGGTACTACATCACACAAAATCTCATCTTTGTACCATCCAATGGAGAATGGCACAAGCACCTGACGTGTCACCTTCACCTCTCCACCATCATTCAACCATTGCAATCTATAAGGTTTAGGATGTTTAAGACATGTCAAATTCAACTTATTCACCATACTCACACTAGCAACATTAGTGCAACTACCCCCATCAATAATAAGCAAGCACACTTTCCCATGTATCAAGCATCTAGTGTGAAATATGTTCTCACGTTGTTCAAGGCTCTCCTCCTTAACATGCATATTCAAAACTCGCCTAACAACTAGAGATTCTCCACGTTCAGCAAACAACAAGTTATGCTCATCCTCATCTGAATTATCATTATCAACATCATGCAAATGAGGCAAATCATCACAATCACTACATTCGGATTCAGAACTAACATTTCCATCTTCCCTAACAATCATAACCCTTTTATTAGGACATTGAGATGCAATATGCCCTTTTCCTAAACACTTAAAGCATTTAATCTCTCTAGCAGGGTTTATAGAGTTAGAAGTACCTTTGTTTCCCTTGAATGTAGTTTGGGCAACCTCTTTACCTTTCGAAACCGATTCCGTTCTTTGGAAAGTAGGACCTTTGAAGTCTTTCCTCTCACCTCCTTTGGACCATTTGGTTCCCAAAGTATTGTTGGAATATTTGTTGGTAGACTTTCCCTTTTTCTGCCTTTCTAGCTTCATGGCCATATCTACCATTTCTTCAAGTGTATCATAGCGATACATCTCCATAGCATCAGCAATATCGCTATTTAGACCTCCAAGGAATCGTGACATGGTGATTTGTACATCTTCCTCAATTTTGGCTCTTGCCATACAAATCTCCATCTCCTTGTAGTACTCTTCCACGCTCCTCCCTCCTTGCACCATTCTTGCTAGTTTGTTGTGTAAATCCCTAAAGTAATGAGCAGGGACAAACTTCTGGTGCATTAATTCCTTCTTTTTAGTAGCAATTGTTCCCACCAAAACATAGCATATCCTTTAAACTCCACAGCTGCAAGATGGGATTTCTTCTCCTGGGAATAATTATGGCATTCAAAGATTTGTTCTACCTTTCTCTCCCATTCAAGGTATTCTTCAGCATTGTTGTTACCATTGAATTCTGGGATCCTCATTTTGATTGCTCCCAAGTTTCCATCAATTTTATTAGGATTAGTATCTTCAGTCTCCTCATCATCATGGGTTTGAATTCTAACTTGGGGACGGGCTCTAGTGGCATTAGAGCTTTGTGAAGCCTTCATCTCTTGCAATTCTTCCCTCATGTCTTGAAAGAGATTGTTGAAGGTTCTAAATTGTCCTTGGATAGATTCCATGAACAATTTTAGTTGAGGATCTTTAATTGGATTTCCATCTCCGTTACCACCTCCAGATATGCCTGTACTCATGGTTAGTATTCAAGAATAGAAAACACGAAAAGAAAAAAAAATTTTGAGTTAGTGATAAAGCACTCCCTCACGTGTTTACACTCCTCAATCACTCCTTGCAATTCCTCCAATTGTACTTCAGAATCGTAGATTAACCTACCAATTCGAAAGCACGTTTTAGAATCAAGGAAATAAATCTTAACAATAAAAGTAAGCACAAACTCTAGAAAGAAGACTCAAAACGATAATGGATGGTAGTACAAGGACAAGACTATGTACTACTTGATTATATTAATTTAGAGTGTAGTGAACAAACAAATACACCCTAATAATGTAATAGAAGTAAAGGAAGCTCAAAACAAGAATTAAACAAACTAGAATTTAAAAAGACAATTTCTGGATATGATGTATGAATTTAGTTTACTACAAAGCAAACCAAATATGGACCTAATTAATTCTATCCAATCAAAGCAAGCAAACAATAAAACCAAAATTTTCAGAATTGACACAGAAATTATAGTGATAACCAGATTTACTTAATGTCACAGGTTGATTATCTTGAACTATAAAATTGCATGCTTGTGTATATAAATGTATTATAGTCGGTCCAAGCAAAGGCATCAACCTTTCCAGCAATGATTTTTTTTTTTTTTTTTTTTTTTGTCTCCCAATTCAACTTAGGTAGGTAATGACCTTAACAAATTCTGACTTATATCTCTTTAACAATGACTTTTTTTTTTTTTTTGTAAGATCTAATTAATAAGATCTAAGGCTGCAAGTCTGGATCTTTTTTTTTTTTTTTTTTTTTTAATCAAGAAACAAGCAAACAACAAGAAGATTCAAAGCTAGATCTTGAATGATTCAAAAGGATAACTAGAAAATGATGTAAACAATAAGAAGATCCAAAGAGAAAAAAAAAATCAGATCTAAGAAGATCAAACAAAAGAATTTCCAGATCCAAGATGATCTAAAGAGAAGATCTCAGATCCAAGAACACATAAAGAGGAAAAGTATAGATCTAAGAATGAAAGCAAGAACTAAGATAATATCTAAAGAAATCCAACAACTAGAAAACTCAAACTCCTAACTAAGATAACAGAACTTACCCCAAAACTTTGATTTGGCTCTGATACCAAATGATAAGGATCCGGATCGGAAATCAAAGGAATGGGATATAAGTTCGCCTCTATGGCACCCCACGTTTATTTTGAAACGAAAACACCAATAATTGAGATTAATCGCTCTATGGCACCCCACGTTTATAGTGAAACGGTAACACCAATAATCGAGCAAAGAACAAGATAAACGCCACAACGAATTGATAAGTTTACCTTAATTCTTAATGCAATTAGAGGAAGCAATTTCTCACTATCACTCTAAGCAAGGAGAACAAGCAAAGCTTGAACAAATGAAGTTTATCAATATCTCAAAGTTGTGTTTACAATGAAGATGAGAGTATTTATACTAAACCTAAACATATTAGGTTACAAAGATAACAAATAAAGCATAAAACATAAAATAGGCATGAGTCGCGCTCGCGCATTGTAGGTTCGCGCTCGCGACTTATGCTAACTAGCTCTCTGCCCCGCGAGTTGCGCTTCTCGTGCTCGCGCAGTGTAGGTTCGCGCTCGCGCATGTGAGGCTCGCGCTCGCGAGTTGCACGGCCTAACTCTCTGCCTCTCGTTTGCGCTTCTCGCGCTCGCGCAGTGTAGATTCGCGCTCGCGAGTTGCACCAGTGTGTAGCAACTGTAGCAAAGTCAAGTTCAACTGTAGCAAAGTCAAAGGTACTATAGAAAGGTCAAATTTACTGTAGCAAAGTCAAACTAATTGGCACGGGCACTGTAGCAACATTAGGAGCCTAGGAATGCCTTCAAGTTCCTCACAACACGTGTTAAATACGACATCATGAAGTTCTCGTGTTATTTGGGCTTGAACAAATAGTGATACGGCTGCTCCATATCGCTTGGCACGGCTCCTTGTAATCGGTCCAATAGGAAGCACCAATGGATCTCCTTCGTCGTTAACCATGCTCCCTTGAGATCCAGCGATGAGTGATGATGGATCCGTATCACATAGCTTGTTGGATTTTGTTGTTTTCTCACATTTCATTTATGAAGTTCATATGCGATTTAGAGAGGGCAGTGAGGAGATCATCATGAGACTTTTTCTATTGAGGTAGAAAACCTGGTGGTGCGTTCAAGGCATTGTTTGGATTCCCATTCGAAAGATTAGGGTGATTCCTCAACCTGTTATCATAAGAGTTAGAGTATGGGTAATTCTTCCTTCCTTGATTCATCACATAGTTTACTTGTTCCAAAGTTTGTGGATTTAAAGAATCTAACATGCATTCTCTAATCCCATGTTGTCCATTACACCTGTCACAATCTTGCACAATAGAATTAACCGAGTTAGTAGTCAATAAGTTCAACTTCCTTACCATATTGTCTACCTTGGCATTGAGTGCGGTGATGGCATCAATTTCATAAACTCCTCCAGTCTTCTTCCTTTCGGAGTTGCTTTGATAATGGCTATTGCTTGCCATCTCTTCTATCAAGTCATATGCCTCATCAATTTCTTTTTGTTCAAAAGATCCATCTGCAGCTGCATCTAGAGTAATCTTAATGTTAGGAGATAATGCATTATAGAAAGTTTGAACCTATAACCACTTAGGCAAGTTGTGATGTGGGCACTTTCTCAATAAATCTTTGAATCTCTCCCAAGCTTCGTAGAAACTGTCTTGATCATGGTGGACAAAAGTCATTATCTCATTGCGCAGTTTTGTGGTCTTTGAAGATGGAAAGAATTTTGCTAAAAATTTTTAATGTTAATTCTTCCCATGTTGTAAAACTTCCAGCAGGGCATCATTGTAACTAGGATCGTACTTTGTCCCTAAGAGTGAAAGGAAAGAGTCTTAATTTTATAGCATCCTCAGAAACTCCAATTTGTTTGAAAGTATCATAGATCTCTAAGAAATTTGTGATATGGGCATTAGGATCTTCACTAGGTAAACCTCCATATTGAATTGAGGTGGAAAGCATTTGGAAAATCACAAGTTTAATTTCAAAATTGTTAGCTTCCACCCTAGGTCTAGTGATACTCAAGGTTGTTCCATTAAGAGAAGGTGTTGTGTAATCCAGCAACGTGCGGACATGAGGTTGAGGTCCGTCCTGAGGGTTATCGTCCATCTTCACTTACTGTTCTAGTTTGCTCTCACGTACTCTTCTAGTAGCGTTGTTCCTATGACAAGTCTTTTCGATTTCTGGATTAAAGATCAATGGTTCAGTCCTACCTTATCTTCTTTGCATAAACACCTAAAATAATCTTCTAGAAAAATCAAATAAAAATAAAAATAAATGTTTACATTAACAATAGGGTAATTAGTATTGATATTGATAATGCCAATCCCTATCAATGGCGCCAAAAACTTGACAGTGATTTTTCGCAAGTATACGAAATCGCAACAAGTAATAGAGAATGAGAAGAGTATCGTATCCATAGGGATTGTATACCAAGTACCAAAATTATGTTAACATATTATTATTTAAACAGCGATTTAGGGAAATTATTTTAAGAAACTAACTTCAGTAAATAAAAGAGAGTAAGAAGAAAGCAAGGCAATTTTTGATTAAAAGAATCAAGGATTAAAAGCTACTAGGGATTTTGACTTCAATTAATTCTATCCAATTTATTTTATTAGTTCGTTAATCAATTTTAATTGTTCAAGCATGGTAAAATCACTAACATGCTCTCTCAATATATTGTTAGCTATTTAACCTGGTCTAATTACCTATCTTCCAATAGTGAAATCAAACATGAATTAAATCATTAAGTTTCATGGTTTGTTTTGTGAATTCATAACCTAAGGTTATTAACTTATGAAAATCCCCCATGAGTCAAACCATATAGCTTCCACATCAAGTTATTATTCTTATGTAATTTATTACCTTTTTCATATCAAAAACCCTTCTCCCGATAGTGATTAATGAAAAAAATCAATCCAGGGGAGAAATTTTGCCTGGAAGCATTAAGATTAATAACAAATTATACTTTGAACAAACAAAAACAAATCTAATATTATAAATTGGAAAAGAAATTAAGCTACATCAAATCCCTAGTATGAGAGTTTAGTTCGATATAATAATTAAATAAAACTCAATAATACTTCATAAAAATTCCATAATCAATGTGAACAATGAAAAGTAAAACAAGATTAAGAGTTTAAAGATAAAAACTAGTCAATAATTAATTAGGGACGACTTCCTTGAATCCTTGCACAAATCTTGAACGCTTGAAGTCTTGGAAAGAGAGAGAAACAATAGAACAAAAGCTATCAAAACTGGAGATGGATATACAATGAATGGCTCCTCTCTTTATATAGAATTCCTGGGAGAAAATTCGACCTCGTTTAGGAAATAGAATCCTCATTAAGTAAGAAATCTTTTTAGAGATAGGAAATTGTTTAGGCTTTGTATTTCTTCTCAATTAGGACTCTTCCATATGCCTAAATAGGATTAGATCTTCATTTGTATGTCAGGAAAGTATCTAAGGTGGGCCCATGCAAGTGATAGAGACTGGCTGGCGTTCTCGACTTAACACAGCACTTAATTCGTAGCATGGCCGTGCTGTGTGGCACAGTCGGGGCGTGCCAAAGCCTGAGTTCTAAGGATGGTTCAGCACAGGTTGTTCTCAGCGGCATGTCTAGAGAAGAATCTGTGGCACGGGCATGCCTAATAGCACGGCTAGGGCGTGCTAGGCTCTGAGTCTCTAAGATGAAATGCAGCACGGGCGTTCTTAGGTAAGCTCACCTTTGTGTTGATGTCCTCTTTTGGTACGGGCGTGCCAAATAGCACGGGCAGGGCGTGCTAGAGCCTGAGTGTTTTACTTTATTTTGCTCTTTTCTGTGTCAAAACCCTACAAATTTCCTTAAAATCAAGTGGATTATGATTCAAGGAAGCTTTACACAAAAACATAAATAAAACTGGAAATAAAGACTAAATAAGTAATAAAAATGCTAAAAATTCTAATAAGAACTATATTAAAAAAACTATCAAAATAACACTATCATATATATTGAGGAATATTAGACTCATAAGTAAACTCTAATTAACAAATAATATAGGATTCTCACAATATCCTAGAAGAATTTATCTTGACCCCAGTATATATATCCCAAATTTATTCCAATCAAGGATAAGTCTCAAATTCTCACAACCCTCAATTTTCTAATGTTTAACAAATAGTGTGGTGAGTCTGGAACATACCTTTTTGATGTTTTATAAATACGAGCTACCTTTTATTTTTAAAAGAATGTATATATGATAGAAAAGGTTTGGGCTTAGAGGGGACGAGTTTGGATTCTCGGGCAGTGGGACTATGTTTCCTCGCCAAGAGAACTGCTGTTTGCACCGGCTATGAGGTAAGTGAATATTTACTTTTTGGATAAGGAACGATTTAATTAATATTAAAACTTCAAATATTGGATATTGTGTTTTCTGCACTAGTTGAAGTCATTTTCAATTCGATTTTTCTTTTTCTTTCTTCCTTGTGTTGTTTTCTTTTCCTTTTTATCCTTTCCATTGTTCTCTGGTTATATTCATCAGAAGCAGTAGTTCTCCATAGAAAAAGGAATTACTTGAACTCATATATGTTAGCATATTGACACAAATAGGCAAGACAAATTGCATATTTTTGCAGGTGAATAATTGAAAGCAAGACAGAGATATAAAAGTGTACCTTTTGTGAGATCAGTATCCAACATCATATAGTAGACGATTAATCCAACTAATGCCTTCTAGGTAAATCATTAGCTATGCGCAAAAATTATATTTACAACCACAAGATAGCCTTAAATCCATTTATCATGCAGAGGAACATAATTACAGAGTAACTAATAATAATTCAATTTAAACAATAGAGGAATACAAAGCAACAATCTAGAGAGTAGTGTTAACCATATAATTGAAAAAAAAAAACTCAAACTAAACAATGGATTTTATCTATCATACAGTTTAATATTTGAGAAAGGCTAATGTTTGGCCAAATATGTGAATGTTGATAATTTTATGTCATAGGAAAAAGGCAAAAGTCATAATGTCATTAACCTAATAATCATGGCTAAATAGAAAATAGAGATAAGGATATTTATACTAATAAGCTTCTAATTGGGTTTGTTGTGGATGTCCTAATTATTGAATAGAAATACTTTTCATGTTTGTGTTTTAGATAGCTAGTGATGAACTAATTGCTTCACTCTATAACGTCTAATCTACTTGCCATTTAACAGTTTCCAAAAACAAAGTTGAACTCTCTAGCCTTTGAGCTTCACACAATTGTATTTCCATATGCAAATAGCGATAATTCTTTCCCTCAATAATTTCTGAATGAAAATGCAATTGTGATAGCTCAAACAAAGTTGTTTTTATTTTTAGAGAGGAAGACCAATTTCTAAGTTGATTACGTGGTAGTATTAAAATTTTTTTAGGATGTGATCATAAAAATAAAAATTAATGCTGAAATTTAACCCAAAAAAAAAAAATATATCCATTTGATTGGCTAAAAAGAATTTAGCTATTATTATGACAAATTAAATTGATTTTATCATACTTGATTTTGATTATTTTATTATTAGGAGAATTTATTATTTATTCATTTGGAGCCATGCATATAACTATATTATTTAAAAAAAGTCGAGTATATATCATGTATAAAATAAAGGACAAATTAATTCGATTACTATATATTCTTTTTTACTTATATAAAAATCTCTATATTTAAGAGTGATGGCTACAATAGAGTTTATAATATTTATGAAATCTCTTTCTTGGTTTTAGTCTTACTACTTGTTGATTATTGTATACTAATAAATTTTCTTTAAATGCAAACAAGTTAACTATATTTATTTATTTTCTCCATTTCAATAAGACAAACAGTTTTATTAATTAGTTTGTTGCCTTGTACTTTCATTCTCTTTATCATGATAAAAGCACAGGTAGCACAATCAAATGGATGTCAATAAATACGGACTTAATCAGTCCTCAAAATTTCGGACTTAAGCAGTTCTCAATAATTTCGGACTTAAGCAGTCCTCAATAAATTCAAATTTAAGCAGTCCATCAGTTCGGACATAACAACTTCTCTAGTTTGGACTTAAGCGTTCCATAAATAGTCCATCAGTTCGGACATAACAATTTCTCCAGTTCAGACTTAATCAGTCCATAAATAGTCGATCAGATCGGATATAACCAATTCTCCAGTTCAAACTTAAGCGGTCCATAAACAGTTCATTAATTTGGACATAACCAATTGTTCAGTTCGAACTTAAGTGGTCCATAAACAGTCCATCATATCGAACATAACCAATTCTCCAGTTCGGCCTTAAGCGGTTTATAAACAGTCCATCAGTCCAGACATAAATAGTCCATCAACTCGGACGTAAGCAATACACACGTTCAAGCCTAAATAGCTTACCTAGTTCGAACTTAAGCAGTCTACGCCAGTTTAAATGGATTTAAGCAGTCCACACTGATTTACACATACTTAAGCAATCCATCTATTCGAGCTTGAGCAGCTCACTCGTATGGACTTTAGAGGTCCATCTATTCGAGCTTAAGTAGCTTAGTTATTCAAACCTAGTTAGTTCACCTATTCGAGCTTAAACAGCTCACATTTAAGCAGTCCTCGGACTTAAAGCGGGTCACGCTGAGCTGAAGCAACTCAACACTTAAATGGACTCAATCCACCTATTCGGACTTAAAAGCAGTCCGTTCATTACAGTTTAAGTAATTCAGCCACAACACTCTACCAACTATAACATTTGTTGGACGTAAATGACCAACTCCTTTTGGCAGACTACTGATAATATATAATTATAATATATATCAAATAATAATATATAAATATATATTGAGGAATATTAAACTCCCAAGTAAACTCTAATTAACAAATAATATAGGATTCTCACAGTCCTTATCCTAATAGAATTTATCTTGACCCCAATATATATACCTCAAATTTACTCCAAGCAGGGGCAAATTCTCAAATTCTCTCAACCCTCATTTTCTGATGGTTAACAGTAATGTTTTTCATTTTATTGTCTACAATTGTTTTATTAAATATATTTCACTTTTAATATTGTCCTATCATATAAATTAGTTTAAGAATACTATTATTTGCTTATACTATGAATGTTATTTAGATAGAAATAAATTTTAGTTTGAAATTGTACACATGGAATCATACTTTAATATTATAGAAATCTAGACATGAAATAACAAGTAAATAATGAATAATGACAATGTGCAATGCACGTTATAAAAAAAAAAGTAATCATAAATATTCTCGTTCCACTGTATTAGAATTAAATGCTACTTAGGAATGGCAGAGGGTCAAGTACCTATTTAAAATGCACTATCTGAAAAATTTAAATTCAAGTATAACTTAGATATTCGAATCTGTTTAAAAATTCACTTTTATTACTCGAACTTGTTCCCCGTCAAATGCTTATAACAATTATGCATTTAAATATTTGAACTTGTTTAAATACCCATTTAACATTAAAAATAAAAATAAAAGTAAATTATAAATTTATATTTTAGCTTAATAAAGAATACAATATCAATATTCAATATAATTATATCGTTACTTATAATTAGAAAGGTGTATATATATATATATATAATTTTTCTTTTGAGAAATTATTTTAAATATTTTTAGTATATTAATTAAATGGATAATGGATAACAAGAAATCTGAGTCCTTGAATTCGAGCCTGACACGGATAATAAAAATTCTATTCGGGTCCGTCTCAAATCCATTTATTCACTATCCGAACCTGCCAAAATTAAATCTAATCAGACCAAATGTCCGTCGAAAAAGTGTGTCAAATTATTCACCTCAACGGTGGTTTGTAATCATAATTTAGTTATAATTAGTTAAAAAAACAGCGAAATACCATTTGTGGGAGAAATGATTGAGTTTGGCGTATGAAGTTGATGTGGAGCGATTATAATATTGACGATTATGCATAATTATCCATTATATATTTTCCAATTAAATAACAAATGAATAAATTAAACTTCAGATAAGATGATGGATAAAATTGATTGGTGTAACAATGACGTTTTATGGGCCCCTAATTTTCACGAGAATGTTTCTGTTGTGGACCCCAAAGCCTTATAAAATTCTTCTCCATTACCATCCCCAATTCAATAGTTTTAGAATTGGATTTTTAAAAGCCAATGAAGCTCTAGCCATTAGGATAGGGTGGAGGTCTCATGGGTTCCACTCCTCACCAAATAATTCTTTGTCATATACTACTCTAGTGGATATGATAACCGCCTTTATTCTAGTAGAGATGATAATACCCTACCCTTCCTTATAAATAGTAATTGATGGCTAAAAAAAAAAGAACTAGATTTTTTAAAAAAATATTGAAAATAAATTGATTTTGTTATGAAATAATAGACGACAATGAAAATATATAAAAAAAAAAAGAACTAGATTTTTTTAAAAAATATTGAAAATAAATTTATTTTGTTATGAAATAGTAGACAACAATGACAATATAAAAAAAAAGAACTAGTTTTTTTAAAAAATATTGAAAATAAATTGATTTTGTTATGAAATAATAGACAACAATGAAAATATAGAGAAAGAGAGTAGAGAGAATATAGGAATAGAGTAATTCTTATTCATTTATATACACATAGAGTCGAGGAAGCTTTGTCTACAGGTAAGAGATACATTCTAAAAATCATAATATTAAATATAATAATAAATTGGCTGATAAATAGAATCGTGGAGCAAAATTGGTCCATTGATAAATTAAATGGATATCCACATAATTATAATATTTAAAACATTTCTTCTTAGATATCCATTATATAAAAAACATGTCTCGTTAAAATCTTACCAAATAAATGAGGGACTATTTTTTAATTTTGTAACAAAATAATATGGGTTTTGATTTCGTTTAAATTTATAATTTTGGTAATTTTAATTGAACTATTTCCTTCAAAATGAATTAAATTTATTCATATTTGCTTCAAATTCTATTTCAGTATTCTTATTTTCCCTAATAAAAAGTCATTTTTGATTACAAACATGCCAGCAAGCCTTCATTCTATTCCTGATTTCTAACTCCTTTTTTCATATTAAGTCTTTAATTTGATGTCACATGCCTATTAACTAAAAAATTTAAGGTATTTTTTTTATATAAATCACCAGTATCCGGATCCTATTAACAATTTTAAGGTGTTTAATTGTCAAGACAGCATAGTATATACTGACTTGTTATCAAATGTTAATAAGCTTTTAATGCAGGTAGACAAATATTAAATCTTACTCGCTCAAGTTCGTTATTGATAGATTTGAAAGTGCAAGCAAGCATTGGATTAGGGTGGTTTTAGAATCCAAGACCGTCATTTAAGTGAGAAATAAAACCGTTTAACTGTGAAGATAAATCTCATAAAAAATTAAGGCCTTTTGGTATAGTTGTTGTTTTTAGTTGTTTATTAATTAGAAATATGAAGCTTTAATTTTTTATTATTTATTTTTTCAAAATTGTTTTTTTCTTAAAATTACTTTTTCTTTTGATTCGTGAGGTGAAAAATTCTTCCAATTATCAAATCTCTCTTACTAACCCATTAAAGATTTTAGTTCATAATAAAATTCTAAAAAAAATATAAAGTTTAACAAAAAAAAATGATTAAAAATATTTCACATTTAATTTTTAAATTTAAGTGCCCTTAATGTAAGTTTTGATAATGCCCTTAATGAAATTTAAATATGCTAAAATAACTTTAGTTATAACCAATTAGAAAATTACATTTTATTAGTTGATTGAATATATTTATAAAAAATTATTTTTTAAATAAATACATATAGATAATTAAACATTTCACAATTTTAAGTTTTCATTTTTTTTTAAATTTATTTTTAATAAATATATATGATAAGTGATATTTGAAAATTTTTATATTTTATTTTTAAATATTTAATTATATTTTAGTTATAATTTAAAAAATTTTATTTTGGAGAGAAATAAAAAAATAAAAATTTTTATTTTTATTAATATTCTTTTTTCTTTATATTGATTTGATTGTATATATTTTTTGAAAAATATATTTTTAAACAGAATATACATAAAATAATATTTTATTTAGGAGACTGAGATAAAATTAAAAAGTATAGTATTTTTATTAATATTTTTTATTTATATTTGTATGATTTGATTGGGTACATTTTTAAAAAAATAAAATTTCAAATATAATACACACAATTATATCTTTCAAAATTTTTAAATTTTTACTTTTCAAAATTTATTTTAAATAAAATAAATATGCGTGTCTGATCGGCGAATATATATAATATTTTGTTTATATACTTATATATCTATATATATTAAAAATTTTTTGTTTGGTAATTTCTGAAAAGTGTTTTATTTTTAATAATAATTTTTTATTTTTTATTTTCTTTTCCATTTCCAAATAATTTGTAACTATTATCGTTTTAATTTAGTAAGAGATTTATATCTTCCTTAGAATAAATAGATGGTCTCTTGATAATTAAGCATTTTTAATTTTCTTGATATTTTTTTTCTTAATTTTCTTGACATTTTTTTCTTATATCATAAATCTATTTGACTTGAAATAAAATAGTATTTAGAAACTGGAAAAAAATTAGAACTATATAGGGTTTCAAGAATTTGTGTATTTGAATATATTTCTTTCTCTAATACACTGGGTTTTATACTACTACTGTAACCAAAATGATTATATTATCAATTTAGTTTGAGAGCACTTCATTATATAAAAAAATATTTAAATAAATAAGAAGTAATATTACAAGTAATTTATACGGCAAAATGTAATACAAATTAACCACTTGTATTTATTTTAATATAAAGAAAAATTTATACTTTAATATTGTATAGATAAAAAAATTAAAAGAGTAAACAAAATCAATATGTAACGAGTACAGTCAACTTGCAACGCATGTAATAAAAAAAAAAAAAAAAAAGGACTAATATACTAAAACACAACCAAGATTCACTGTTCACAGGAATAATGTAATGACATTTTTAGCCAGCTCATTTTTTTTATTATTCCTGTTTTACCCTTTTATCTTATCCACTTCCTTCTAGGTTTTCTTTCTCCATCATTATCAAAGTCACTCTCTAAAATCTTTCTGTGCACTTCTGACTATAGCTTCTTGAACTTATTCTCCAAAAATTCTCTCTCAAGCGCGAAAATCGATTTCAACATGTACTTTTCTTTCTTCTTTTGTTTAATTTTTTGATGAAAATTTATACTGACAAGTTGATTGATGCAAAAGTCTGGCTGGATCAAATAATAGTTACACATTATTTTCCTTTATTTTTGTTAATTTTTTTTGAAAAAAAGTTATTTCTGAATTTTTTTTAGGTTTATATATTATTTGGAGATTAATTGTTTATCTGATTGGGAAAATTAGATGGGAAAAATATGAAGAGATATACTTTTTAGGATGACAAAAAGTTTGAAATCAAATTGTTGAAATATATTATTAGCATTTTTGAGGGTTTGGTTCTAAAATTGAAGGTTTCAAAAACCTTTTATTTTTCTATTTTTTTTCCATTGTTTCTTTCTTTCTCTTTTTAGTTGCATTTTGTGTTTAAAGTGAGGTTATGGGAATAGAATTGTTATTTTTTTCAGTTAATGTTCAATAAAGAAATAGACCAAACTTTTGGATTGGACAAGTTCCTGTCTTGAACTTTCTACTTTTACTATTTGTTTGTTTAATTCAACGATTGAGCTCGATTTATGAGAATTATAATGTTACATTTTGCAATTGTGGAGAACAAAGAGCAGAGTTTTCTCTACAATTTGGAGGATAATTGTGTTGCATTAACGGTCTAATAATTTTTTCTTGTTTTACTGTCTTGGTTTTAAATGCTTCATAATGTGCTAAAGGAAGTCATTTTGTGAATTCAAAATGTCAATCTCTTTTTTGCCTGCAACTAAATGGTAAATATATTTGTTTCTATAAAACTCACCTTAATAGGGAATATCAGGATATCTCAAGAATAGCTCTACACTGTGAATTTTCATAAGGATCACGACGTAGTTGAACACAACCTATAGGGATTACAATAGTGTTAAGAATAGCCAACGACAAAAAAACAAGGATTTAAAGCTCTTCAAAACTAAAATATGTATGCTTATTTTGTGTCTAATTAACTTGACGTGGGTCTCGTATAAGTATGGCACAATTCAAGAGGGGGGTGAATTGGATTTTCTAAGAATCAAAATAAAATTTAATTTTTAAAACAAAACTCAGAATTCTAAGTGCAGTGAAAAAATAATGAACTTGTGAAAATAAGTTATTGATTAGAACTACCTCACAATATTCTATTCAGAGAAAATAGAAACAGTTTGCACAGTGCAGCTATTAATTAGAAATGATTCACAATATCTTATTTTAATATTGAAACTGCTTTATGATGGAAAGCAATTGTGATTAGAACTTCCTCATAAAGTTTAGAAAATCATAAGAGACTGTGTGAGAGACAGTTATCAAAATTTGAACTGTTTCACAAAGTTTTGATCAAGTTTAGAAAACTGATTAGAAATCCAAGAAGTGAAATATACTGTAAATAGAATAACCGTTTAGAACTTGATATATTCACTGAGCAGAAGTCCAGAGTTTTAATGTTCAACAAAGATAAGACTTATTTCATATTAGAACATCAAAACATTAACAACTTTAGCATTTCTAAAAATATAAGCAGAAATGTGAGTAAAATATTATCAAGCAAAACTTCCGGAAAATAAAAAGATCAACATAGTGATTTATAGTGGTTCGGCACTAACTCGCCTACATCCACTCCCCAAGACTCATCTTGAGATCCTCAACTATGTTATCTCTTTTCAAGGGTAAGAGACATACCAACAGTACAAGGCAATAGATCAACACCTAGATCTACCCTTTGTCCCACTAGATTTTTCAAAGGTTTTAGTTAACCTCAACCCTTTTTGTTTTTGGCAGAGTACAAAAAGTCAGTTCAAGACATTAGAATCTCTCTTACGGAGAAGGTTGGTTGATAACCTATTTCAGAATAGCTTCTCACCTAAGCTATTACACAAATGTTTATCAAATAAAAACCTATCTACTAAAGATTACAGAATCTAAATAGACAGACAGAAATGCAAATATAAGCACAGGAAAAACAGTTTTTCAGATTAGAAAATCGTTTAGAAAACAGAACTGTTTTTCAAAAGAAGTTGTTTATAAAATTTCTTTTCTCTTTTAAAGATAAAATGCGAAGTATTAAAATGAAAAGAAATAAGGGGGTAGAGAGTAAGTTTTGAGAGATAAAATTTTTTATCAATGAACAAATACTCTTAAAACGAAAACTTTTTTCTCCACGTCTTTCAAAAAACGAAACGCCTTTTTATATAGAGGGCTGTGACTCTCGTTTTTAGAAAGTGAATATCTCTTTCTCAAATCAGAATATTGTCTTTCCTTATTTAAAGGATACGGCAATCTTTGTTACCAAAACTTTTGAGTCAATATTCTATCTTTTTGGTAAGCAAATAAGAGACAATCTCTCTTTCCTTAAGAATAAAGATTTTCAAACGTAAATATTTTGAAAAATCTTTTTCGAAAGATTTATTTACCAAAACAAATTAAAACACAATCTTTTTTCGTTTAAGTAAGAAAAATAAATCAAGATTTTTAGATCTTTAAAAAGTTTGTTTCCGAAAATGAAGTACATAAGATCTTTATTCGATTTATTCTTATTACCAAAATTGCTAGAGACAAAGTCTGTTTGGTTTTGGTAATTTGAATATTTCGAATATTAATAGAGTTCGAAAAACAATTTAAAGTAAATTTAAGGAACGAAAAAGATTTATTTTATAAGAGATATTTTCGAAAAATCACTTTGATGAGAGAAAATTAATTTTTGTGCTTATAGTTGAATGTTCACTCTATCCTACAATGAATCCTAAAAGTCTAACCGCTAGGGTCTTCTAATGTCTTCATAATCCTTAAATTTGTAGGATTTGCCTTGTTTATTTATTACTTTCCATATGTAATCTGCATAGAATATTATTAGCACAAACAATATAATTTAAATTTATTTATTTTGTTTTAATCATCAAAATCTTGAGATTAATATTTGACCCTTGAGCCAACAATCTCCCCCTTTTTGATGATGACAAAACCAATAAATTTAGCAAACATAAAACATGTGCTCCCCCTAAATTTTATGCATAAAAAAATTAAGGTTCTAAGTATGTCATATGATCTATCATGAAGCAAATTTAGAACATGTATTATGCTCCTCCTAAATAGGTGCAGTGACATTATTTATGAAATTTAGAACAAGGAAAAAATCTTAGAAACTGATATTAGAACTAGCAAAAAGAGACAAGACATTCTAAGTTCTAATAATCAGAGCATATTGTCAGAGCATAAAAATAGGACAAAAACTGACATTAGAAATAGAACAGAAATCTTAAGTCTAACCTGCAGAGCATACGTTAGAACAAGAATCTAAGTTTTAAAAGCTAAACAATCAGTTCATCATGTAAAACATATAGCTCATAAAATAGAACAGAAATAACACAGATTAGATACTAGTAGAGTACTAAGGTTGCCACATATTAGCAGAGTACGTACTTAACCATCAAAATATCTTGTGTTCTCCCCCTTTTGGTCATCATACAAAAGGGTATTAGAGCACAAAAAAAATAAACAGAATTCAAACGATATAACCTACAAAGACATAACAAAGCAAAATATATTGTTCATAAAACATAGACAAAATAAAAAAAAAAAATCAGAGGGGTTTGGAGTCAGTTCTAACTTAGAACTGCTGAGATTCTGAGTAGGAGTGGTTTCAGTAGAGCTTTCTGGTCGTTTAGAAGAAGGGTGCAGTGGAGGCTTTCTTCCATGAACTTTATGTTTACCCGTAGTATGCTTTACTTTCTTTGGTTTCTCCGAGGCAGGAGTGTAGGGTGTTTCCTTAACTTTCAGAGTAGCTAGCTTCCTCTTATTAACATCCTTCATTCTTTCCAAGGATTCGATTAGAGACTGATTATGCTCAATCACAGCCTTACATTGTTTTATTGCCTCATCGAGCTCCTTATTATGTTCCTCTATAAGTTCTTTTTCCATTTTGCCTAGCATAGCGTCTCTACTCCTTTGAGCTGATAAAAACTCAGATTCTTTTTCAGTCTTGACCTCAGTTGACCTGTCTTCTTCACTCAATTCCAGTTTCTCTGTTTCAGCATCGCTGGCTTCTTCTACTTTCTTTTCTTTTTCTACCTTTTCAGAATCCTTTTTCTCTTCAGTTTCCTTTTCTTTTTCTTTTTCTGATTCTGCTTCATCCTCAGCTACTATCTCCTTCTCTTTTTCTATCTCTTCCTTTTCTTCTTCTAATTTCTTTTCTTTCTCTTCTTCTTTTAATTTCTCTCTTTTCTTCCTTTTCTACTTCTTCCAACTTAGCTTTTCCTTTCTCTTCTCTTTTCTTCTTTTTCTCAGCTTCTTCTCCTTTTTCTTTCTTCTCTTTCTCTTCTTTTTCCTTTTCTTCATCTCCTTCTTCAACTTTCATTTTCAAAGACCCACTATTTAGCTTTGAACGTTGCAACCATCACTTTCTTTCAAATTAACTTTCAGGAATTCAAACACAGGTGTAACCACCATGCCATAGGGTAGTTTCTTAGGGTTATTCTGCATTTTGTCAAAGATAGTGTGACAGAGGTTGAACGGTTTCTTCTTAACTATGTGCCTCATAATGCACATCTCAACCTGATTCACATATGTAAGTGAAGCACTTTTTGGATAAATATAATGCACAATCAGTTTGTACAACCATTTCATACTATCCGTCAAGTTTGAGCATTCAATAACATCCTGTTTATCTGCAGAACCTTTCTTAACAATTTTCTTCACAAACTCTTCCTTTTTGTATCCACTAACCCTGGAAATATCTTTGATTTTCGTTACCCTAGACCCAGTGTTTGGCAAATTAAAAATCTTGCTCAAGTCAGCATAAGAGAATGCTTTGATTTCTCCCTCAAGTTTTACAGAAATCGATTTTGGCTCACTAACCTTAAGAGAACCATAGAATTCTTTAACCAAAATTTCATAACATGGTCTATTTAGAGATAGAAAATCCATCCCTCCTTGGAACTCAAAGAGTTTCCTAAAGTTGAACTCATCATTCCCGAAAAATTTCCAGTCTATAACATAAGAACGCATGAGAGGATATGGGGACAGAACAGATTTACCATTGTCGCGAGACCCAGTGACTTGTTTCTTTGAAGTTGCAGTCACTGCTTTTTCTTCTTTCGATTCCTCAACAGGCTTCTTTTGTTTCGACTCCTTCTATTCATATTTCTTTGATAGCCTTTTGAGGAGTTGAAATTCTTGTTCAGTTAGGGAGTCAGATGAAGAGGTGAAGCTTGATTCAGCCATTGTTGTGGTTTTGACGCAAAGAGCAATTTAGGGTTTTGTTGCAAGAGAGCAAGAGAGAAGATAGAGCAGTTAATAGAGAGACAAAAACGATTAAGTTAAGAAATAGGTTTTAGGAAAGAAAAATGAAATGAAAATAAAAGACAGTTTTTAGGGAAATTCAAATCGACAAAAGATAAAATAAAATAAAACCGCCAAAACTTAAATATAATAAAGACACAAAACATAGTAAGACAAACACACAAAAGAAAACAAATTGACTATTTTTGAATTTTGTCTAAAGCTAGATTCTGATAATGACATTAGAAAGTCATATCAGAGCAATACGCATTTCTTTTTTTTTTTTTAGACAAAAACGTTTTTCACATACACAGAATAAAGTATTAGAACATAGTAGGTCTTTCTCTTTCAAATATAGAAAGCAATTTAGAACATACTTACAGAGTTCTAAAGTTAAGAGTTTAGAACTAACATACCGAGTTCTCTTCTAATTAAGCAGAATTGACTTTCATTCAAAGGTTTAGTAAAAATATCCGCCAATTGCTTTTCTGTAGGAATGAACTCAATCACTATGTCACCTTTTTGTACATGATCACGTACGAAGTAATGTCTAAGTTCTATGTGCTTGGTTCTGGAATGCTGGACTGGATTTTTAGATAAATTGATGGCGCTTATGTTATCACATTTTATTGGTACTGTTTCTAATTTCAGTCCATAGTCTGCCAATTGTTGCTTGATCCATAGAACTTGTGTAACATAGCTTCGTGCAGCTATGTATTCTGCTTCTGCAGTAGAAAGAGCAACAGATTTTTGTTTCTTGCTAAACCACGATACAAGTGCGCTACCTAGAAACTGGCAAGTTCCAAACGTGCTTTTTCTATCTATTCTACTTCCTGCAAAATCAGAATCACTATACCCAACAAGATCAAATATATCGCCTTTAGAATATCACAGACCCAGATTAGAAGTTCCACAAAAATATTTTAGAATTCTTTTTACAGCAATTAAATGAGATTCTTTGGGACATGATTGAAATCTAGCGCATAGACAAACACTAAAGTGTATGTCTGGTCTGCTTGCCGTTAGATATAGTAAAGAACCAATCATACTTCTAAATAATTTGATATCCACATCCTTACCTTTTTCATCTTTTTCTAATTTAGAGGATGGACTCATTAGTGTACTACATACCTTGGCATTTTCCATTTTGAACCTTTTCAACAATTCTCTAGTAAATTTTTCTTGATTTATGAAAATTCCATTTTCACATTGTTTGATTTGAAGTCCAAGGAAGAAGTTTAATTCTCCCATCATACTCATTTTGAACTCACCCTGCATAATCTTAGAAAATTCCTTATAAAGAAGATTATTAGTAGAGCCAAAGATCAACATAAATTTGTACAACTAGAATGTCATGTGCTTGATTTTTGATAAATAATGTTGTATCAACCTTTCCTCTTGAAAAACCATTTTCTAATAAAACTTACTTAATCTTTCATACCAAGCTCTAGGAGCTTGCTTCAACCCGTAAAGAGCTTTAGTAAGTTTATAAACATGATTAGGTTTATCATAGATTTCAAAACCAGGAGGTTGTTCTACATACACTTCTTCATTTAGAAAACCATTTAGAAAAGCACTTTTTATATCCATTTGATACAACATGAAGTTTTTAAAACATGCAAATGCACAAAGCATTCTAATGGCCTCAAGTCTAGCAATCGGGGCAAAGGTCTCATCAAAATCAATGCCTTCCTCTTGGTTGTACCCTTAAGCCACTAATCTTGCTTTATTTCTCACAAAATTACCTTATTCATCAAGCTTATTTCTAAACACCCATTTTGTTCCACTAACAGAATGGTTTTTAGGTCTAGAAACAAGTTTCCAAACTTGGTTTATCTCAAATTGATTTAGCTCTTCTTGCATAGCAAGGATCCAACTTTCATCATTTTGAGCATCTTCTAAATTTTTAGGTTCTAATTGAGAAATGAAAGCAACATTACCTAAATCCCTTTTATATTGAGCTCTAGTCATTATCCTTTCTGAAGGATTATCCATAATGTCTTCTTGGGGATGATACTTATGGAATCGCCATTCTTTTGGTAATTGAGAATCTTTATTTTCTATTTCTGGCATTTGATTTTCAGCTGTGTTCTGATCTTCATGTTCAACTTCTGGTTCAGCCTAATTATCAATATTTTGCTCACTTTCTGGCTGTTCTAATTGTTCTGATTGTTCATTCTGCTTTTCTTGATTAGAATATATAACATCATCATTTTCTAAAATTCTAGAGGTAGAGTCAGATTCATCAAACACAACATGAATAGATTCTTCTACAACTAGAGTCCTTTTATTAAACACCCTATATGCTTTACTATTACTAGAATATCCCAGAAAAATTCCTTCATAAGATTTAGCTGTGTTCTGATCTTCATGTTCAACTTCTGGTTCAGCCTAATTATCAATATTTTGCTCACTTTCTGGCTGTTCTAATTGTTCTGATTGTTCATTCTGCTTTTCTTGATTAGAATCTATAACATCATCATTTTCTAAAATTCTAGAGGTAGAGTCAGATTCATCAAACACAACATGAATAGATTCTTCTACAACTAGAGTCCTTTTATTAAACACCCTATATGCTTTACTATTACTAGAATATCCCAGAAAAATTCCTTCATAAGATTTAGCATCAAATTTAGCAAGATGATTTTTCTTGTTATCTAGAATAAAACATTTACACCCAAAAATGTGAAAATAACCAATATTTGGTTTTCTACCTTTGTATAGCTCATAAAGAGTTCTTTTAAGTTTAGATCTTACTAAAGCACTGTTTAGAATATAACAGGCAGTATTAACAGCTTCTGCCCAGAAATACTTTGGTAGTTTAGAATCACTCAGCATGGTTCTAGCCATTTCTTGAAGTATTCTATTCTTGCGTTCCACTACTCCTTTTTGTTGAGGTATTCTAGGTGATAAGAAGTTATGGAAGATTCTTAACTCGTTGCAAAAAGCATCGAATTTCTGATTTTCAAATTCTCCTCTATGATCACTTCTAAATGCAGAAATGTTGCATCCTTTCTCATTTTGTATTCTCTTGCAAAGATGAACAAACATGTCATATGACTCATCCTTATTTCTAAGGAAGAGTGTCTAGGTGAATCTAGAGTAATCATCTACAATAACAAATGCATAGAATTTTCCTCCAAGACTAGAAGGAGTAATAGGTCCGAATAAATCAAGGTGTAGCAACTCTAAAGGTCTAGAAGTAGAAACCATGCCCTTAGATTTAAAAGATGTTCTGGTTTGTTTGCCCATCTGACAAGCATCACAAATGTGATCTTTTTCAAATTTCAACTTTGGCAAACCTCGAACCAAATCTTCCTTAGACAGTTTAGAAATAAGGTGCATGATTGCATGTCCAAGTCTTCTATGCCATAACCAACTAGAATTATCAACAGAAACTAAACATATATCCCGGTTATGCATATTAGAGAGATCTACTAGGTATATATTCCCAAACCTTTTTCCAACAAATAAATTTTTATTATCATGCATGTTCTGAACTTCACAATGAGAAGATTCAAAGATCATTCTTCTATTTTTATGAAAAATTTGACTAACACTTAACAAGTTATAATGTAATCCTTCTACTAAGCATACATATTCTATTGAAGGATTAGAACCTACCACACCAATACCAACGATTTTACCGTTTGCTTTGTCTCCAAAGCTTACTGTACCTCCCTTTTTCTTTTCTAATCTGGTGAACTTCTTTCTATCACCAGTCATATGCCTAGAGCAAGCGCTGTCCATGTACCACATTTCTGTTTTCAGCTCGTTCCTTAGGCACACCTGAAAAGATCAGGCAGATTTAGGTACCCAACTCATATTGGGTCCAGGAGGGTTAGTGGTAACAGGTACATTTAGCTTACTATAATTTTTCTTTCTGTTGAGACTATGATGTTCTAAAGTCACAACATTAGAAACAACATTTTTCTTTTTAGAAACATGATTCAGATTAGAAATGCCATCATAGCTAGAACTTGTCTTTTCTTTAGAAAACGATTTTGAAATTGATTTTAGAATTCTAATCTCAGTTTTTAAAGATTCATTTTCAGAATTCAGATTTTTACATTTTTCTCTAAGATGTTTCAGATTTTTCAGAAAATTTATTGTTACAATCTTTAAGATCTTTGATCTCTATGTAACTTCTTGATAAAAAGCATCTTTCAAATGATTACATTTAGTTTTTAATTTTTTGAAATCCTTTTTTAGAATTTTATGCTTTCTAATGAGTTTTTCAAATTCATTGCAAAGATTATTGTAAGTATTTAGAAGATCATTTCTGATTCAGGTTCAGAAATACTTACAGCGCTTTCTTCATGCTTCTGGACCATTGCATCTGTTTCATTGATTTTAACTTTCTGTGGTGAAGTCAGGGTACTAATTTCTTTGGAGTCAGAAT
Organism: Jatropha curcas; assembly: GCF_041381405.1. Classification (NCBI taxonomy): domain Eukaryota; kingdom Viridiplantae; phylum Streptophyta; class Magnoliopsida; order Malpighiales; family Euphorbiaceae; genus Jatropha; species Jatropha curcas. The sequence goes on from NC_143161.1 coordinate 20,212,612, forward strand.
CGATAGTAGCCATCAGACAAAATTTGCTATTTCTTCTTGGTCACTTTGGCTTTCAAAATTAGAATCATCTGAATCACTCCGAGCAGCTACAAATGCTTGCTTCAGCTTCTCTTTCTTTGACTTCTTTTTCAATTTAGGATAATTGGGTTTGATATGTCTTGGTTTGTTGCATTCATAACAAACCACTTCAGAAGGTTCTTTCTTAGGTAAGTTGCTATTTTTAGGTGGAAAGTTCTTTTTGATAAACTTTTTCGGTGGCCTTCCACTCTTCTATAGAACTTCTTGAATCTTTTAGCAACAAGTGCTAAATCATCACTATCAAGATCGGAAGAACTTTCTTCACTAGAAACTACTTTCAAAGCTAGTCCTTTCTTTTTCTTATCTTCTACAGTCAAAGAAGATTTCATTTCTTCTGAAACAAGAGCTCCTATAAGGTAATCATAAGTAACGGGAGTCTCTTTGTAATTCATAACAATTCCTATAGAATCCCATTTTTTAGGTAGAATTCTAAGGATTTTCTTAACAAGCCCATCTTCTGAAATTTCCTTTCCGAGAGTTCTCAAAGGATTGACTATATTAGTAAATCTAGAATTTAACTCCGCAATAGTTTCTTCTTCCCTCATACTAAACATTTCATATTCTCTCCAAAGGATATTTATTCTAGATTCTTTCACTCTATCTGTACCCTCATAAGTAACTCTAAGTTTTTTCTAAACTTTTGTTGCAGATTTACATGCAGACACTTTGTTATATTCTGTTGCATCTAAAGCACAATGAAGAATATTAATAGCTTTTGTATTTATAGAAATATCATTCCAGTCAGCACTGTATATTCTTCTTCTGATTTTCTAAACCTCTCATTTTCTACAATTTTCATAGGAATACGAGGACCAGAAATGACATTCCTCCAGCAGTTTATATCAACTGATTTTATGAAATTTTTCATTCTAATTTTCCAATAATATAACAATTTGAAAATAATTTTACAATTAAAATTACATTATTATTATTGTTATTTTATTATAAAACTAGGCGAAGCCCCGCACATTACGCGAATTATTTTATTTATTGTATATTGTCCTTTGTTTTGAAAATACTTTTATTTATAGCTCTAGACTAAATGAATAATAAAAATAAGATAAAAATAAATTTAAACTAAGCTTGTTTAAATTTTCAAATTTTCAAATTTTTATTTATACATCACAATTATTTTACAAAGTAAAATGATACGTATTAATTACTATTTAATTTTTAGAAACTCAATATATTTTATCAAATTATAATTTGTTATTGATGCAAATATAACATTTCAAATTAATTTATAAAATTCTGTGAATATTATGTAAGTAGATAATGTAAATTTTATTTAGATATCTTAAGTGATCTTATAAAAAAAAAAGAAAAAAGAATTGAAAATTAAATTATAGAAATAGATAATTATTAGATATAAAATTTAAATTTAAATGATAAATATTATTTTAAATATAAATGATAAATATTATTTTAAATATAAATGCTAAATTTATTTTTAATTTATTAGATGTTATCTTATAAATTTTTTATTTTTTAAATGTATTTATCGAATTTAATGATTTTTTCCTTTAATTAAATCAATTGTGTAAATGTTTACTTACTTGAATAGTAAAAGATTTCTATAATCTCCCATCCTAGCAAACAAAATAAATTACAAAATAATAATAATAATAATAATAATAATAATAATAATAATATAATAATAATAACAATAACTACACAACAAATTCAAAAAATTACTACAACAAATATTCAATATTATATAATTGATTGTACAAAGATCAAAAATAAAAAAAAATTATTTTTCTAAAAAAAATATCTAATAAGTTATGGAAATAATCAGTTTCAATTAATATCAATCCTATTTATCTCTTCATTTTCTCTGCTTTTTTGCCTCAATCTCAACTTTTTCCTGGATAGGTATTATTTATTTCATATTATAATAACATCAAATATAATAAAAAGCATAAATTTTTTGTCATATTATATAATTCTTTATTTATTTCCGAAAAAGTTAAAAAAATTGAAAAAGAGAAAGAAAGAAAAGTAAGACCAAAGAATTGACATTACGTCGATATCGTATTACCTCAAGTGAAGAAGAGGCAGGATTAAAGTTGTTGTTATCGTCCTTTTACAATTAATAATAATAATAATAATAATATATCAAAATAAAAAACAAATAAATAAAAATTTGAGAGCACAATCAAAATCCAAAAAATTGAAATCAAAATAATAAAAAAAAGAAACAATTGTGAAGAAGATCATTAAAATTGAGAGGTATATATAGAGATATGTATATAGAAATAGATAAGAAAAAAAATTGAAAAGTTTTAAATTTTTAAATTCAACAAATCAAAAAGTTTTAGAGTTTTAGTTATTCAAACTTTTATATATATATATATATATATATATATGATAAAGAATTATAAAAAAATGTAGAAAATTCCTTAAAAAAAAAAAGGAAAAAGGAAATGCTCAAAGGAGAATATGCCAAGTCAGCTGTTTTACAAAATTTTTTGCTTCAAGATTATATATATAGATTGTGCGTCTATAATTTTATAAATAATTCATTAAAATAAAAATAAGAAATATTTATTTATTTACTTTATTTATAAAGTGGCATGAATTATGTTATGGAGCTATATTTTGATATTTGATAAATTCTGCTTAATTTTGTGATAAGTAATTTCAAATTAAAAGTCAAAAATTATGTTCAAAGTTAAAAATCTGGTTGAATCGAGTCGATCCGATCCAACCATGACCTAGTAATGCACTGGTTCGATATCCATAGGGTGTAACTCAGGGGCTTTTGATAATGCTCTCCATAAAATTATTTCTCAATTTAATGTCATTTTAAAACTATTTACCAATTTAATATTTGTCTTGACATGAAGAGATAGTGTTGCACTGAAACCACCAATTGAGTTGGTGGTTTCATTTCAATAGAAAAAGTAACCCGTACTAACAAGCAATGAGCAAAAAGCAGCTATATGAATAAATGATAATTTTTATTTTGTATTGAGACCACAAATTCAATTAGTAGTTTTCAATACAAAATGAAAATTTTAAGTTGTCAATTTGCTTTTTCACTAAACCACATAAAACGTTTGGTGGTTTTACTTCAACTATGGGATGTGACCACTAGTCAGCAAAAACTATTTACCAGTTTAATGTTTGTCCTGACATGGAGAGATAGTATTGCACTGAAACCGCCAATTGAGTTGGTGATTTCTTTTCAATAGAAAAAGTAACTCGTACTGATAAATAGTGAGTAAAAAGTAGTTATATGAATAAACAATAATTTTTATTTTGTATTAAGACCACCAATTCAATTGGTAGTTTCAATACAAAATGAAAATTTTAAGTTATCAATTTACTTTTTCACTAAAACACATAATACTTTTGGTGGTTATACTACAATTATAGGATGTGACCACTAGTCAGCAAAAAAGTACACAGAAAAATAGTAATTTGTCAAGAGTTCACAAAATTAGTTAGTGGTTTCAATCAAAAAAATATTTATTCACTCGAAATATTTTTTCACCAAAAGCACACATACAATCTGGTGATTTTGGTGCAATACATTTGACATGTGCAACGAACTAGACATTGGATTTCATTTCGAGGTGCAAAAGTTGGAGCTATGGTAATTTTCGATATTTTTTTTATCTTATCTTATAATTTCTTAACCTAATCGAATAATAAATTTTACTTTTATTTTTGTAATATTCTTTTAATACAGGTAGATGGGCTCAAACATACATATCATAGTTCAACATCACCAACAAATAGAAATCCATCATTCCGTCAAAGATTATTTAGTCTATTCGGTGCAATGAATGAAGAAATTCGTAACGAAACTCATCCTATGCTTCAAGCTGTCCCTTCATCTATAGAGTTTCCTTGTGTTCAAACACTACAGAGTCAAAAGAGACGTGAAATGACATCTAGATGTATTCCAGTTGAAGACTCGCCAGTAGACGATATACCTCAAGCCCCTCTCCCTATGATATATAACTATTATGAAGGTTATCACACTAATATGCCCAGCACACCATCTTCTGCACCACAACCTAAGTGGAGTGTACCATCTGCAGCATTAGAAATACCACTGAATATTCATTACACTCCGATGATGGCAATCCAGCAAACACATATTTCTTTCTCCGAAATAGGAGAGGCAACATCATTTTAATATATAATACCTACTTTCAATACTTTTACGATGTCTTTCGGCACACGTGATGGATCTAAATCTCATGCTAGGCATTCATTGATTTCTTTGAGATGATGATGGTACCCGAGCAACAGACTCATTTGACATTTTCTAGCCCACAACAACTATTTATGAATATGGTTCAAGCTCCTTACATGAGTGTTGATATAAATATTAAGCATAGAGAAGAATATCAAGGTATTAGAGAAGATACACTATGCCGAAATCCACGTTGTAATAGGAGGCCTTCAAGGTGTGGTATAAGAGGACATGTAAGTAGACATTAATATGATTAATTTTCTATGTATTAGTTATTAAGACATTTTTAACATCATAACAGTTGAACTCGAAACACTTTATTACTCTCGGTAATTTTTAACTGTGTAAGGAAACTTATGTTGTTATTACTTAACTTAAAATAATTGTGAACCAAAACCGCCAGATTATATGTATGTTTTGGTGAAAAAATATTTTGAGTGACTAAATATTTTTTTATTGAAACCACTAATTAATCTGGTGGACTTTTAACAAAAAAACTATTTTTCCATGTACTTTTTACTAACTAGTGGTCACATCCTACAGTTGCACTAAAACACACCACCAAATGAATTGTGTGTTTTAGTGAAAAAGGCAAATTGACAACTTAAAATTTTTATTTTTTATTGAAACCACTAATCCAATTGGTGGTCTTAATACAAAATAAAAATTATTATTTATTCATACGACTACTTTTTGCTGACTGCTTATTAATACGAGTTACTTTTTTTATTGCACTGAAACCACCAACTCAATTGATGGTTTTAGTGCAGCACTCTCTCTCCATGTCAAAAGAAACGTTAGATTGGTAAATAGTTTTGAAATGACATTAGATTGGAAAATAGTTTTCTGAAAAATATTATTTTAATTAAAAGCCTGTAACTCTTGGATGGTATGGTGTAGAATGACTATCATTCTGATTCCATTCCAAAATATTTTAAAATTTAAATTTCATTCGATTTCATTTCAAAGATCTTTTGAAATTTAAAATTTCATTTCCACACCGTTCCACTGAAGTTATATTTCAGATTTAGTAGTTTTAAATTTTTTAATCATAAATATAAATCTAACCTACTATAATATATTGTAAGAAGTAAATTTTTAAATGTAATCAAAAAATAACCACCATATTTTTATATATACATACTAAAAGCATAATTAAATTTATAAAAAATAATAAATTAATATCACATATAACTAAAAACTTCAATTCAAAATATTTAACCTTATCTATGTATGGATAGTAGGTATACTTCATCCTTAACATTTTATAATAATAATAATATTATCAAATGAATAAAAAGATTATACTATTAATATTAAGATATTTCAATATATATAGTGACCTATAAAAAAGGGCTAAGGGCTAAAATCCAAAATATGTATATATTATACGTCCATGCATACTAAAAGATTTCAAACCATATAGTCTAATTTAAGAATTGAAAGGTACCCATGAACTTTGAGTTATCTGTATCATTATCCATATAAAATTTCACTACTCATATTCATTCCAAACCTATTTAAATACCTCTTTAAGTATTAGTATTCGAATTGTTTGAAAATTTTTACTATTCTTATTCGATCTAAACTTGTTTAAAGTACCTTTTAAATGGTTAGATATACACAAATTTTAAACTATTCAAACTCAAAATTATTTAAAATACATCTTTTACTAATAAATGGATAGAGTATTCAAGGGCAATCATAATCAAACCCATTTAAATAATGAGTGATGTGTAGCGGGTACCTAGAGACCTATATTTATATCATATCCATATTCATTGCAGGTGGTAATTTTACTATTCGTAATCATCCTAAACTCATTTATAATTACTAATAATCTCATTAAACGGATCAAAGTGGAGCGGGTACCCTAAGGTATCCGTCCCGCTTCCATCCCAGTCTAATAAAAAATAAGATATTATAACTAAAAATATAATTTCCAATAAAAAAGAATATGATTATTCAAAAATTTTCCATTTTAAGCATCCGTGTCAATTTATGTCTCAATCTCACTTGATAATCTTGATAAATCAAAGCATTAAAAAAAATGATGAATGTTAAAATTTTATGTATTTAAAATATTTTATTATTAAAATATATAATTAAAAATTAAAAAATATAAAATAAAAATTCAGTACGGTGGATTGAAATATGAAATTTCTTTTTTTTTTTTTTTCATTTCTTATTTCATATACCAATAGTTTAAAAAATTCATTTTATTTTATATTTTATATCCGAAATTTCATTCCAAAATTTGATTTGAATCGAAGTATTTCAATCCAAGTTAAGCCCTCTAAATATTCAGTCGGATTAAAAAAAATATAAAAAATACTGAAATAGTGCTCTAAAATAAAGAACACTTGATAACGACCTACCAAGCATTGGATACTTTGACCGTCCCCACCCAATTTATTGGCTTTTCCGGCCCCACGTTGTCTTTGGACTTTTTTTTTAATATTAATAAATAAATCTAAAAAGCAAACAACAGAATATAAACTATAAAACAGCTGTCCGTCGTGTTCAAAACGCAACGGCTCAACCTCACTAAATTAAACTATTATTCTCTCTGTTTTTTCTGTTTTTTTTTTTTTCAATGCAGAGGCAATCTCTAGGCTCACCAGTTACGAAGCTTCACAGCCATGGAGGAGCAGCTACAGACGATAGTCTAATGCCAGATTCTCTTTCATTCCCTGACTATGACGATGATGACGACGAACACCGAAAAGCTGCAAAACCCCGCCGATTCTCAATGTCGTCGTCGTCTTTATCCTCATCCTCGACTTCAAAACCTGAGAAACTCGTTCACTTTATACCAGTTCTCACATTCCTCTGCTTTCTCATTCTTTACCTTGTCTCTCACAGTCCCTCTCAATCAGGTAAACTCCGAAATTGACGTTAGCGATTGCGATCTCTTGTCCCGATTCTTACTGTTTGTTTTGTACTTTATATGCAGATTTGGCTCAGTTTCATGGATTCAAGCGATCCACTAAGCTTATAGGTATAATGCAGTTTGAATTTCCTTAAATTAGGAAAAGAAAGATCATTCGAATTACTTATTTTGGTTGATTTTGTTCGTAGATTCAACTCAGATTAGTGACGTTAGTGGATTTAGCGAGCTCCGAAGAGCTGATAGTTTGGCGATTCGAAGCCTGAGGAACTTGCGAGAAATCGCCGACAAACGCGCCTCCCCGAAATCTCGGTCTAACAGAAAAATCGCCGATTTCTAAACGGCGGCTATCTTCATCGCCAGTGCAATATCGTTTGTATATTTTTTTTGTTTTTAATTTTTCGCACCTGTACATAATATTTGCAGAAATTTTTGATTCGGTTTGCGAGTGAAACGATATATCGGTTCATTTTGGTTGGTTTACGTTATATTCACCAAGTGAGGAGACGCTCTTTCACCACTTTAAAGATGCTATAAGTGCTAGAATGCGCTGATATGATTAGGGCGTAAGGTAGTAGTTTCGTATTCGAATTTGCTAGCGTGCGCCAACTGTAGTCTGAATGGACTCCAGCTGGATAATGGACTTAGGTTTTGGGAATGCCAGCTGGAATTCGCAGTCGACAGTGGTAGTGTGTAGAGTGTATGAAAGGTAACAGGTGGTACTCGCAGAATCCATGACTACGTAGCTTTGTTTCATTGATTAGTTAGAACAAAAATTTAAAATAAAACAACCGCGTAATTGTTTTTTAATTTAATTAATTAATTAATTGTTAACGTACCGTGTCAGGACAATTGTAAAACATTTTTTTTGTCATTCTGTTCCATCATGTGGTTTATTTTTTTATTATTAACCCATCAATGATAAGAGATTGAAGAGGCTTATCAATGTCGCTGGTGGGGCCGGCACGATTCATTCAGTACTACTCGCGCGATTCAATTCCGTTGATTTTTAAATTGTTATGTAAATTTTAGTTTTTATAGAAAGAAATAGAAAATTTTTTGTCTTGGTTTAGTTTTATAAAATTTCAAAAAGTCAAAGAAAAATAAAAAATAAATTGAATTCATTTAATTCAAATTGATTCAGTTTGTTTTATATATAACTTCATTCAATTTAATTCCATTCCTTTAGAAAAAGTCAATTTATTCTTTCTAAAATATTTCAATTTATTTAGTTTATATCAGATAGCTCCTATGATATCAAACACTACTTGAAAAGAAAAGTTGTATGTTTAGGGATTTATTACTAGAGTTTCTTCTTCTTCTTCTTCTTCTTCTTCTTTTTTTTTTTTTTTTTTTTTTTTTTTTTTTTTTTGAGAATCATGGTTGTATATATAGATAAGGGTCAGCATTCGGTTAATCCGAATCAATCTAAACCGGATTTCATAAATTCATTATCTAATCCAAACCATATTGAAAGTAACCGAACTCAATAATGTGCGATTTTATTACAAAAAAACTACAACCGTCTGAATAACTGGATTAGTATTTTCAGTTGGTTAATCCAAACCGACTATGAGAAATATTCGAATTCAAAATTTTTCGATATATGTCTCCAAATATTTTCAGTTTGCACTCTTAAAATAATTATATATATATGCTTATAAATTTATAGACAATTGTATAGAATAAAATAATAAATAATAAAATTAATTAATTAATCCAACAAGTCACAAGTGTCCAAATAAAAATTACAAAGGCAGCCATATCTAAATTTCAACTATCCAAACAACATTAATACCAATTAAGCATGACATTCTGTTACTAAGCCTCTGCAAGTCTACACACGTTTCACTTATGAGCTCAAGACCAAGTAGCCATGCATTGAACTCCTAAACTAACTACCATACAGAGTTAGCTCATTCAACTATTTCAGTTTCTTTATGCATCCAGTTATTTCTTTTTGTGATTCCTGCTTTGTAGGAGGGAGTTCCTCTACTTAGAAGTGTTGCTCCTTTGATGTAGGAGGTAGTTATGCCTCACTTCTGTATTTAAACAAGAACATCAATGAGAACAGGGGGCTTCAAAAATCATTCAAGTCTTTGAGCACCTTAGTCTCAAGAGGTTCCAGGTTCCCTCTTTAGAGCCTGAACTACAGTCACTATAGGTCGTAAAAGAAAACCCTCAACCCAGCCATTCAAACACCATCCACACCCTTAACCCACAGATCCATAACCAGATTGTAACCCGGGACCATAACAAATTGGTATCAAAGCCAGGTTATGGTTAAATCTGTTCAAGACTAGCTTACCAAACTTTTCAATTTACTCTTATCCGAGCAGCATGCCAATCAGACCCGTAATGAGAAGGTTGAACAACTTCATGCCAAATTGGATGCCATGTCTTTTGACTTGGAATCCACAGAGAAGGGGTTGACTTCTTGAAGTGCTAAAAGTTAACCAAAAACATGGAGAGATAAGGGAAATCCTGGTGCAACAGTTTTTGAAAATTCTGGAGGAAACTCGGTTATACGAAAATTCACAAAATTTGACTTCCCTCGCTTCAATGGGCTGGAAGACCCTTTGGGTTGGATTAGCTGGTGTCAGCACTTTTTCCAGCATCAATCGACACCTGAGGAAGAAAAAGTGAGCTTAGCCTCTTATCACTTAAAGGGAATTGCTCAACAACTGTTAGATGACATTCTTGATCCGACTTGGGAAGAATTTACACATCAATGCAATCTTCGCTTTGGTCCACCAATCTGCAGCAATAAATTGGGGGAATTAGCGAAACTGAAGCAAATAGGCTCAGTGGCGGAATATCAGAACAGATTTAAAATTCTGGTGTCTCGTGCTGGTGTCCTTACACAACACTAGAAGGTTCAGCTTTATCTTAGCGGACTGCAAGATTTTATCACTGTGGAAGTGGAACTTCATCAACCCAAGGACTTGGTGAATCCAATGAGCATGTCCAGGCTGTATGAACGTAAACTGTTCTCACGTTCCTCAGCCGCTAGGGACAATCGGCGCTCCACTTTTATTCTAGAACTCCGTCCGAACCGTTCAGTGAAACGATTGACTAGAGAGGAGATGGATGAAAGGCGAAAGAAGGAGTTATGTTTTAACTATGATGAGCCGTTTGTTTGCAGTCATCAGTGTAAAAAATTATTCGGGGTTGATTTAGAAGAAACGGAAGATGTAGGTGAAACACTTTCAGATGAGCACGATCTAGAACTACCACCTGAGATTTCATTACATGCTATTACTGGAATTCAAAACCCTCAATCCATGCGATTGTTGGGCAGCTGGAATGGCGGCCAGATTTTAGTTCCAATTGACTCTGGCAGTACTCACAGCTTTGTGTCTACATCAAAGGTAGTTGAATTGAATGCTGAAGTGAATGAGAAGAATGGGCTTGAAAGTTAATGTTGCTAATGGGGAACAAATCAGCAGCCCAGGTATCTGTAAGGGGATGCCGATTCTGCTGGAATCTAATTCCTTTTTTGTGGATTTATTTGTTCTACCGCTAACTGATTTTGATGTGGTTTTAGGGGTTAATTGGCTTTGCACATTGGGACCCATTCTTTGGAATTTTGCTGTCATGAGTATGTCTTTTTTTCAATAGGGATATTTGATAGAATTGCGAGGCATAAACTCTTCACATTTTATAGACCAGCCTGAACTTAAAGCTATACAAAAAGCCACTGACACAGACACTCAACTGTAGAAATTATTGGTTGAATTTGCTTCCTTATTGAGTTCTCCAATCGGGCTGCATGTGATCACCGAATTCCCTTGGAACCAGGAGCAAGGCTAGTTGTGGTTCGGCCATATAGATATCCATAGGGACAGAAAGATGAAATTGAGAGATAGTGTGCTGCCATGTTGCAACATGGCATAATTCGCCCTAGTCGTTCTCCTTTCTCTTCTCCAGTGATCTTAATTCCAAAGGCAGACGGTTCTTGGAATTTATGTGTTGATTACAGAGAATTAAATGCCAAAACCATCAAAGATAAGTTCCCTATTCCGGTAATCGATGAGTTCTTAGAAGAGTTAGGAAGAGCCAAATTCTTCATAAAACTGGATTTTTATCCGGATACTACTAGGTTGCCATGCATTCTTTGGATATTGAGAAAACTGCATTCCGAACACATCACAGTCACTTTGAGTTTTTGGTGATGCCATTTGGACTCTCCAACACCCCTTCAACCTTCCAGGCCTTAATGAATGAGGTATTTTAGGCTTACTTGAGAAAATTTGTCCTAGTTTTCTTTGACGATATTTTGGTTTTCAGTGAAACATGGGTAGAACATCTTCACCATTTGCATCTATTGTTCCAGTTGTTGACGCAGAATAAATTATTCCTCAAACACTCCAAGTGTACTTTTGCTTAGACTCAAGTTTATTATTTAGGTCACATCATTTCGCAAGATGGAGTGCAGGTGGACCAGTCCAAGATTTCAGCAATCATGAAGTAGCCCAAGCCTAACACTATTCATGGCTTAACGGGATTTTTAGGGCTAACGGGTTATTACCGAAAGTTTATGCAGAACTATGGCATCATAGCCGCTCCTCTCACGGCTATGTTACGAAAGAATTCTTTTCGCTGGACTGAGGAGGCTATTACTGCTTTTGAAAGATTGAAATGACTATGGCGACAACTCCAATCTTGATTCTACTAGATTTTGAGCTAACATTTATTATTGAATGTGATGTTCAGATACAGGAATTGGAGCAGTTCTATTGCAGCAAAATAAACCGGTGGCTTATTATAGTCGATCAATGGCCTTACGACATCAAAGCCTTCCAGCATATGAAAAAGAGTTGATTGGCTTAGTTAAAGCTATTAAACACTGACATTCATATCTTTGGGTCGCGAATTCATTGTCCGAACAGACCACTACACCTTGAAGTTTCTGTTGGAACAACGTTCTCTCTCATCTCCTCAACAACATTAGGTCAGTAAACTTATGGCTTTTTGTTTTACAGTTGAACACAAAGTTGGTAAACACAATACTGTTGTTGATGCTTTGTCCCCATGAGATGCCGATCAATCTATTCTCATGGCAATTTCTAAGACACAATTAAGTCTGTTTGATGAAATCCAGAGAGAACAACGTGATTTTGAGGAGGTCCAGCAACTAATCTCTGCAATCAATAATGGCACAGCAATAAATAAGTGGAGTTTTAAGCAGGGGTTACTATTTAACAACAATAGAGTTTATCTTCCCCAAAATTTTCCATCCATTCAAATTGTGGTTAGTGCTCTCCATAACCAGGGTCATGAAGGTTATCAAAAAGCGTTGTACAGAATTACTCGGGACTTTTATTGGCAAGGATTAAAGCAAAGTGTGCGGGATTTTGTTCGACCTTGTGATACCTGTCAACGGCACAAAATAGAAGCACTCTAGCCAGCAGGTCTCCTTCAGACTCTCCCAATTCCAACTCAAGTTTGGGCTGATATTTCCATTGACTTCATAGAGGGAATTCCTACTTCTAGAGGGAAGAATGTGCTGCTGGTGGTCATCGATAGATTTTCAAAATATAGCCATTTTGTTGCTCTATCTCATCCATATACAGCTGTAAGTGTTGCTCGATCCTTCTTTGACAACATTTTTAAATTACATGGGTTGCCGGAGACTATGGTTAGTGACCGAGATGTAACTTTCACTAGTTCAATTTGGAAGGAGTTATTCCATTTGTGTGGTACCAAATTGTGTTTCAGTTCAGCTTATCATCCACAGTCGAATGGCCAGATGGAGGTCGTTAACCGTACCATTGGAATGTGTCTTCGTTGTTTCGCAAGTGCTCAAGCACACAAGTGGATTGATTGGCTATCTTGGGCTGAATTCTACTACAATACAAGCTACCATTCCGCTCTCAAGTTTACTCCTTTTGAAATAGTGTATGGCTGTCCTCCTCCTCGGTTGCTTTCAAATCTGTCGGGTAGCTTTTCCATTGAGGCTATGGACACTGCTCTTAAAACCAGGGATGAGATGCTGCACTTGCTTCGATAAAACCTGCAGCGAGCACAACAAAAAATGAAGCACAGTTATGACCAATCTCACCGTCACTTGGAATTTCAGGTTGGTGATAAGGTTCTGTTTTGTCTACAACCTTACTGTCAGAGTTCAGTTGCTAAAAGACGAAGTCAGAAACTTTCAGCCAAGTTTTATGGACCCTTTGTGATACTTTAGCGAATCGGTTCCATGACTTATAACCTAGACGTACCTGCAAACTCAAAGTTACATCCCATTTTCCATGTTTCCACCCTCAAGCGTTGTCATGAAGGATAAGATTCTTGTACTCTAGTGCTGCCACCAACTGCACCAGATGTTCCTTTTTAACCTCTGGCTATTTTAGATTAGTGTGTTAAGGGCGGACAACTTGAGATTTTAGTCCATTGGTGTAATTCTTCTCTAGCAGATGCTTCATGGGAGAATGCTCAAGATTTTTCAATCAGGTATCTTGAATTTGTGCTTGAGGACAATCGCCCTTTGGGGACAGGCAGTAATGTTACAAAGCCTCTGCAAGTCTACACACGTTTCACTCATGGGCTTAAGACCAAACAGCCATGCATTAAACTCTTAAACTAACTGCCATAGGGAGTTAGCTCATTCAACTATTTCAGTTTCTTTATGCATTCAGTTATTTCTTTTTGTGATTCCTGTTTTGTTAGAGGGAGTTCCTCCACTTTCTTTTCATGTTCCTAGTTGAGAAGGGTGTTCCTGCACTTAGAAGTATTGCTCCTCTGATGTATGAGGTAGTTATGTCTCACTTCTGTATTTAAATACGAACATCAATGAGAATAGGGGGCTTCAAAAATCATTCAAGTTTTTGAGCACTTTAGTCTCAAGAGGTTCCAGGTTCCCTCTTTAAAGCTTGAACTACAGTCACCATAAGTCGTAAAAAGAAAACCCTCAACCCAACCACTCAAACACCATCCACACCCTTAACCCACAGACCCATAACCAGATCCGTAACCTGGGACCATAACACGTTCTTTGTCAATATCTCAAAAGTTATGCCATGTTGTTGTCACCTATCACAAAAACTATATAAATACAATTTGCACTCTTGGTTTTATTTTAATATGGGTAAAAATGCAACATTTTGACAAAAAAACTGAGATAATATATATAAGTAATATGGGTAAAAATGCAACATTTTGACAAAAAAAATCTGAGATAATATATAATATATCTTGAGTACTAATCTGGTTAATTTGGATTAACTTAATTTTTTTTTTTTAGACAAATCGCACCTGAAAAACCAAATTAATATTTGTAACTAACCGATCCAAATCAAAACTAATTTATTGGCAGCTGAGCCAAACCAAATTACTCGGTTCGGTTTGGATTTTTGGTTATATCCGTGAATTGCTCACCCCTATATATAGGGTCTTTCACTTGGACTCCTAATTATGATTCATTAAGAAAATATATACATTCCTAATTAAAATTCTATATCAAATATTAGTATTCATCCTGTAATTATTAGAGGCTTGCATATAAATTACCATTAGGAATCTGATAAATGTTTATATTTAATCAATGTTGATTTTTAGTCGAAGGAAGCCATCTACTCTTCATCATGTATATTTGTGAATACTCAAATTTTGAGGCTCAAAAAGCCTATTTTCCCGGACTGCAAACAATCCGCCCGGACCGGAGGCCATTCGGAAAGTTCACCGAAAGTATGCCAATATGGTACTTGAAACGTCCGGAAAGTGACGAGGATCGCAGAACTGGTCTCGGAATATTTTTTGGAGGTACAGAACTCCCGAAAAAGCCTTTGGAACGAAAAACTAGCGAGTGGATAGGCCACGGCGGGAGTGCTCGTCGTCCACGGCGGTAGCACCCGCCCTCCAGCCTATTTTTCCCTATAAATACAGCCCTGAATCGACAGTTTTACTCACTCAGTCTGTGTTGACGGACGCTCTCTCCTCTCCTACGCTCCTTGCGATTCTTTTACTGCTTTTCTGCATTTAGTGTAGGCTTTTATTACTCTGCTGTTGTGATATTTGGTCACTTAATTTAATTAATTTTAATTAATATTCCCCAAACGAGGAGCTTAATCTGGAATTTTCAAGCTGAAGCTAAGAAGCGGCCGCCGATTAACTCAGGTAATAACGAAACTCTGCCCATTTAATTTC
Organism: Jatropha curcas; assembly: GCF_041381405.1. Classification (NCBI taxonomy): domain Eukaryota; kingdom Viridiplantae; phylum Streptophyta; class Magnoliopsida; order Malpighiales; family Euphorbiaceae; genus Jatropha; species Jatropha curcas. The sequence continues at coordinate 20,227,941 of NC_143161.1, forward strand.
AGAATTTTGTGCATATTTCTCTTCTACTCTAAACTCTAATTAAATAATTGCATTCACACCATCGTCATCTTGGCAGCAAATTGCCTTAAGTAAATAAGTTTAGGCTAAAATGCCCGGTTAATTAATAATCGTGGTATTAATGCTAAACTCCGAACATATTGGCTAAAATGGTTAGTTAATTAATAACTATGGTGTAATTGCCTTTATTTCGAACAGTTCGGCTAAAAGTCCAATTAATCAATAATTGTGGCTAAAAGCCTTAATCAATCACGTTTTTTAGGCAACAAATTCCCTACAGTTTAATCAATCACATTTGGCAACAAATTGCCTATAATTCAAATATCTTTTTTTTGGCGACAAATCACCCAAATATCACCTTTTCTTTGGCAATAAATTGCCTAAATTACATATCATCTTTTGGCACGAATGCCTTAATCATTTTGGCGACAAATTGCCCAACAAACTCCTTTGGCACAAATGCCCTTAATCATTTTGGCGACGAATCGCCTAGCAAATCTTTGGTAACAAATTGCCTAATCAAATATCAACTTTTGGCACAAATGCCGTAATCAACCATTTTGGCGACAAATAGCCCAAACATCAATTTTTTGGCAATAAATTGCCCAATCAAACACCTTTTGGCAACAAATGCCCAAAACAAAAATCAATCAATCTTTGGCAAAAATGCCTAAAAAATGCACGAAGCATACACACACTCATGCATGAAGCATTCCCCTTCAAAATGCCTTTGAATAGGCTTTATCGAACTACGTCGGCTTTGATCTCTCATTCAAACGAGAGTACGTAGGCACGTTCGGGATTTAACCCCGAGCGGCAAGTCGAAATCACCAAAACACTTTACTGGTCCAATTGCATCCATTTACCTTGCAAATCATTTACACTTAGGTTAGTTAATCAGCATGACATAGTCTCGGGATCCACCTCGGGTTCGTAGATTGTGCCTTATACTTTGGGATAATTAACCTAGACTTAGGTTAATTAAAATTGGAGTCATTTAGGGTTCTTTCTTAGTTTTCCCTTATAAAAATAAACTAGGTGGCGACTTCATAAAACACACATGTGAGCATACCTCATTCCAGCACAATTTTTGCCTCGGGGGAGGGTTCACAGTTTGGCGACTTCACTAGGGACTTATGTAATCATTTTGCATAAAGTGGACTGCAATTGCTGCATCAACTAACCTGCCCTTCTTTAGGGTATTATTTTGTTGTGCTTTGTTTTGTACAGGTACCCTAACACAAATCAAGTGTTCTTTCTTTAAGAATACTTAAGGAAATTTGGACTTAAATGTAAAATTTAATGAAAACATTTAAATTTATTGATTTATTTGCACGATTGAGAATCTTTTTCTCCATTGCATAAAAAAAGAATTTCAAATGAATTTCTTCTCTTCTGTTCAAACTTCTGAGTCTGGATAGCAAGTAGCGCTGATCGGCAGGTCTCCTTGATTATGTCGACGGACAGCCAAAGCGTCCTCCCTGTTACCGCAAACCATCCCTAATCCTTTTGGGGGTGGCCCATGAGTATGCGTACTGTTGGACCCACGCGAAACTCTTTGTTTCACATGTGATTAGGTATATCCTTACTCAAGGTTCAAGGGTTTCTTGATAAACCGATTTTCTATTTGTGTCATAGCCTATAGAACCTATCCTTTAGGGCTGTATGCACCCAATGATGTGAATCATATCATTAAAGTGGATTATGACGTGATATTGTGTGCATTCATGACATATCATCTCATAAACATTAAAAAGAGCACAAAATATTCTTTTTAGTCATGCACAATTGGACAAGGGAGTCGATCTACTGTGAATACTCAAATTTTGAGGCTCAAAAAGCCTGTTTTCCCGGACTGCAAACAGTCCGGCCGGACCGGAGGCCGTTTGAAAAGTTCACTGAAATATGCCAATATGGTACTTGAAACGTCCGAAAAATTGCGAGGATCGCAGAACTGGTCCCGGAATATTTTTTGGAGGTGCAGAGCTCCCGAAAAAGCCTTTGGAACGAAAGAATAACAAGTCCGCTGGCCACGGCGGCAGAGGCCGCCCTCCACGGTGGCAGCGGCCGCCCTCCAGCCCGGATTTTCCCTATAAATACAGCCCTGAATCGACAGTTTTACTCACTCAGTCTGTGTTGACGGACGCTCCTTCTCCCCTACGCTCCTTGCGATTCTTTTACTGCTTTTCTGCATTTAGTATAGGCTTTTATTATTCTGCTGTTGTGATACTTGGTCACTTAAATTGAATTAATTCTAATTAATATTCCCCAAACGAGGAGCTTAATCTGGAGTTTTTAAGCTGAAGCTAAGAAGCGGCCGCCGATTAACTCAGGTAATAACGAAACCCTGTCTAGTTAATTTCAGCATTTCATGCATGTTCTTCTTCTACTCCAATTCTGAATTAAACTGTTGCATAAATGCATTCACGTCATCAATTTGGCAAATAAATTGCCTTAATTAAATATGATTAAGCTTAAATGCCCGGTTAATTAATAATCGTGGTGTTAAAGCCTAAATCCGACAATATTGGCTAAAGTATCTAGTCAATTAATGACTATGATATAATCGCCTTTATTTCGAACAGTCCGGCTTAAGTCCAATTAATCAATAATTGTGGCTAAATGGCCTTAATTAAACACGTTTTTTGGCAATAAATTGCCTATATTGCAATTCAATTGATCACTTTTGGCAAACAAATTGCCTATAAGTAGATTAATCATTTTTAGCGACAAATCGCTTAAATCGAATTTTTGGCAAAATGCCTTGAATTAATCAATCTTTTGGCTAAAAGCCTTAAATCACTCATTTTGGCGACAATCGCCCAATCAACACTTTTGGCAAACAAATTGCCTAAATCAATCTTTTTTTGGCTAAAAGCCTTCAAATACTCAATTTTGGCGACAATCGCTTAAACCACATCAAATTTTGGCAACAAATGGCCTAAATCAATCTTTTTGGCTAAAAAGCCTTAAATCAACACTTTTGGCAACAAATGACTAAAACAACAAATCAATCAAACTTTGGCAAAATGCCTAAACAAAATGCACAAAGCATACACACACTCATGCATTAAGTATACCCATTCAAAGCCCTTTTAAAAAGGCCTATCGAACTACGTTGACTTTGATCTTCCATTCAAATGGAAGTACGTAGGCACGTTTGGGATTTAACCCCGAGCGGCAAGTCGAAATCACTTAAACTTTTCATTGATCCAATTACATCATTTACCTTGCAAAGCATTCATTCATTGGTTAGTTCATCAACATGACATAGTCTCGGGATCCACCTCGGGTTCGAAGATTGTGCCTTAAACATTGGGATAATTAACCTAGTAATTAGGTTAATTAAAATTGGAGTCGACTTAGGGTTTTTTCCTAGTTTACCCTAAAATAATTAAACAAGGTGGCGACTCACACATTCACGTGCATTTCTGCCCTTAGTCATATGCATTATATGCCTATTTTCGGGGGAGGGGTTCACAGTTTGGCGACTCTGCTGAGGACTATGTAATCATATTGCATAAAGTGGACTACGATTGTTGCATCAACTAACATGCCCTTCTTCAGGGTATTATTTTATTGTGCTTTGTTTCGTACAGGTACCCTAACACAAATTAAGTGTTCTTCCTTTAAGAATGCTTAATAAGAGAATTTGGACCTAATTGAATTTTACTTTAAATCATTTAAATTTGTTTATTTATTTGCACGAATTGAGAATCTTTTTCTCCATTGCATAAAAAAATGAATTTCAAATGAATTTCTTCTCTATTTGTTCAAATTTCTAAGTCTGGATAGCAAGTAGCGCTGATCGGCAGGTCTCTTTGATTATGTCGACGGACAGCCAAAGCGTCCTCCCTGTTATCGCAAACCATCCCTAATCCTTTTGGGGGTGGCCCATGAGTATGCGTACTGTTGGACCCACGCGAAACTCTTTGTTTCACATGTGGTTAGGTATATCTTTACTCAAGGTTTAAGGGTCCCTTTATAAGCCTATTCTCTATTTGTGTCATAGCCTATAGAACCTATCCTTTAGGGCTGTATGCACCCAATGATGTGAATCATATCATTAAGACGGATTATGACGTGATGTTGTGCGCATTCATGACATATCACCTCATAAAAACATTAAAAAAGAACACAAAATATTCTTTTTAGTCATGCACAACTGGACAAAAGAGTCAATCTACTTCAGCTACCCTGATACAGAATACTACCCACTATACCCTAATCCAGCTACCTTTATCCTATCAGGTACCCACTGTTCGAGTGCCTATCCAAGTTCCAGTCACACCTACAGTGCTATCACCAACCTCACCAGCTTCACCAACCTCACCAGCTTCACTAGCTTCACCACCTTCAACTGCACCTATGGCATCACTTGCTGACATCCAAAATCTCACGGAACAACTGGAAGCCAGAATGGAGGCTAGAATGAATGAGGTGTTAGCTACCCAGAGAACAGCCCTAATAGCTGAGCTAGGTATTGGTAATGGAAATGGGGCTTCCGCTAAGGGAAGTGGACCTGCTACCTCCAATCAGGGACCTGCTGTTGAACCGACCAACCCTGCCCTTAACCTGGATGACATGCCCTCCAGAACTGCTTCTGAGCTGGAAGCTCAGAAAATGAGAGAAAAACTGGAATCGTTGGAAAGGTCTATTACTGCCCTTAAGACACACGAGGAAGTAGTGGACATGGACTCCTTGTCCTTGTTCCCCGAAGCAAGATTACCAACAAAGTTCAAAATGCCCAACATGGACAAGTTTGACGGGACCACTTGTCCCAAAACGCACCTGAAAATGTATGTGGGCGCCCTAAACCCGTTCGGACTGAACAGCGAGCTCCTTGCTCAGTTGTTTCAATAATCACTCACCGGTGCTGCTTTGAGGTGGTTTGTCAGCCTGGACCGGTCTAAAATGAAGACCTGGGAAGACATCTGCAATGCGTTTAATACGCAATACCACTATAATATAGAGGTGGACGTTACTCGGAGGGAGCTGGAGACCACCAAATAGAAAAACAATGAACCCTTTTCCTCGTTCCTTATGAGGTGGAGGGCCAAGGCCGCCCAAATGATTAACCGGCCTTCTGAGCAAGAACAGGTGGACATAATTATAAAGAACCTGCTGCTCGTCTACCAGCAACAATTGCAAACTCAGTACCTACCGACGTTCTAGTTGCTTATTGCCACTGCTACGAAGGTAGAGGATTTAATTCAAATGGGGCAACTGAAAGAAGACTCGGGAACCTCAAAATACAAGAAGCCTAGCCAAGCTAGCAAAGTCCACGAAGTGGCAAGCATCACCCCCACGAATCCTTTACGTGTGGAAAATATGAGAAATGACTGTCAGTCGAGAAGGACATATACTGATCTCGGGATGCCAACCCTTTTGGTATTCCGAGAAGCTGTCAAGGCAAACTACATCAAGCCTTTGGAAGCAAGGCCGCCACCCAACCCATTACCAAGGAACTACAGAGCTGACGAATACTGTGAGTACCATCAGGGTAACGGGCACAACACTGAAGCATGCTAGACGCTTAAGAACCGCATCCAAGACCTGGTGGACAACAGTTCAATTATTCCAAGGAGTAAGCCAAACATTAGCACTAATCCCTTACCAAATCACGGGGTAAATGCTATCGTTGCTGACCAGGAATTGATCGATCCTTTCGAACTATTCCTAGAAATGAATGACATCGGTGTCCTGGAAATATTTGCTGATGCCTGGGACAACAAGCCAGAAGTAATAATTGAACTGGAAGTGGAAGGCTTCATGCAGCCCAGTCTCTTTGATGAGGTTGCGGTCATTACAGGAAACGATGGGAACCAAGACCTGCTGAACCTGATCAAGCTACACAAAGGGCCTCTCACCAACTGGTATGCCAAGGAGGAGCGCGCTGCTGATAAACCCCCTCCCGAGTCAAACCTAGAGTCAAAGTCTGTAATCAAGTCCTGTACTGAGTCTGAGTCTGACCCCGAGTCTGAAACCGAGTCAGAGTCCAGTTCCAGTTCTGAGTCGTCTGTGTCGGATTTAGAAAATCCAGACTTCAAATTTGATGTAATTTTTGAGGACGATTCCGTCTTAATCAATAAGAGCTTACAAATTATTGGCTACCCCGTGTGTCTATTTTTCCAAGCATTTCCAAGCAAAAATAATGAAAATCAAATAAACGAAATAAAAAATGAAAAAGAAAAAATAATAATTGGCAAAGAAGAAAATGAACATACATACATTGCATCTGACTGTGTGAACAGGGAACAGGTCATTGAATGCTTTGAAAAAGTTTGCCGATTGCTTCATGTGGAAGGCGAGTGACATCACGGGAATTGACCCAGCAATAGCGGTGCACAAGATTCCAGTATACCCTGAGGCTAAACCGGTAAAACAGAAGCTAAGAAGGCTGAAAACAGAATGGTCCTTGAAAATCAAGGAGGAAGTAGTCAAGCAACTGGAGAATAAGTTCATAGAACCTATTGCCTACCCGACGTGGTTAGCAAATATTGTGCCGGTGCCGAAGAAAGATGGAAAAGTCAGAATGTGTGTAGAAGTGTATGTGGACGATATGGTTGTTAAATCAAAAACAGCTAAAGAACATACAACAGCACTTGAGAAGTTCTTCCTTAGGCTTCGAAAGTACAATTTAAAGCTCAACCTGGCAAAATGTCTGTTTGGAGCTACATCCAGAGTATTTCTGGGGCATATGGTCAGTCGGAAGGGCATAGAGATTGACCCTTCAAAAGTCAAAGCCATTCTGGAAATGCCAGCACCGAAGACAGAAAAAGAAGTTCGGGGTTTCCTGGGAAGGCTACCGTACATTAGCCGGTTCATTAATCAATTGGCCGATACTTGTGGTCCGATTTTCAAGTTACTCAGGAAAGGAGTAGCCATCAAATGGAATGAGGATTGTCAAAAAGCTTTTGACCAAGTCAAGCAATATCTGTTATCCCCGCCAGTTTTATAGCCACCAAGGCTAGGAAAGCCTTTGCTATTGTACCTATCAGTGACAGAAGAAGCGATGGGTGCAATGCTAGCTCAACAAGCAGAAGATACAAGGGTAGAGAATGACGTGTATTACCTCAGCAAAATGATGCTAGACTACGAACTAAAATACAATAAGATAGAGAAGTTGTGTCTGGCTCTAGTTTGGGCTTGTACAAAGCTGCAGCACTACCTCTCGTCCTACACCACATATGTTATTTCTGAATCGAACCCCTTGAAATTCCTTATGGAGAGGCCGGTTCTTGACAGTAAGATGGCTAAGTGGGTGTCGATGCTCGCAGCCTATGATTTAAAATTTGTAAAACGGAAGGCAGTGAAAGGCGGAGCCTTGGCTGATCAATTAGCAGAATTACCGGTCGAACACCAAATGTCGGAGGTAGAATTTCCTGATGAAGACTTGTTGAGCTTGGAAAGTGAAGTCTGGGAAATGTACTTCGATGGAGCTTCAAACTACCATGGAAATGGGGTTGGAGTCGTATTCAAAACTCCTTGTGGAGAATACGTCCCAATCGCAGTCAAATTAGATTTCGATTGCACCAACAATGAAGCCGAGTATGAAGCTTGCATAAAGGGGTTAGAGCAGCCCTGGAAAAGGAAATAAAGGTCCTCAAGGTTTTCGGGGATTCCAATTTAATAGTCTCCCAAGCTTTGAGAAAATGGAAAATTAAGGAAGAGCGTTTGGTTCCTTACCTACAACGCTTGGACGAATTGGCTTAGCAATTTGAGGATTTATCCTTCCACTACTTGCCGCGAGCTAAAAATCAATTTGCTGATGCTCTGGCTACTTTGGCCTCCATGGTTAATGTAGGGGGAGACCAAGTCATTTGACCTCTGACAGTTCGGCTACAGAAACAGCCAGCACATATCATGAATTTGGTGGATGACAAGCCCTGGTATTGGGATATACAGAATTATCTTCAGAATGAAGCCTACCCGGAGGGATCCACCAAGACTGATCAACGGACATTGAGACAGTTAGCATCCGGATATTTCCTTACTGGGGGAGTTCTGTATAAGAGAAGTTGGAACGGTTTACATCTAAGATGCGTAGATGAAGGGGAAGCTCAAACCATTATGGATTCCTTACATAACGGGGAGTCCGGTCCACACATGCACGGGATAGCGTTGGTTCGGAAAATCGTGAACTTGGGTTATTACTGGTCAACCATGAATGCAGATTGCGTGAGGCACGCGCAGAAGTGCCATGAGTTTCAAATTTTTGCTAAGCTGCAGAGATGGCCTCCGGTCAATTTGAATCCTATTACTTCACCATGGCCTTTCGCAACTTGGGGCATAGACGTGATCGGAAAAATCCACCCAAAGGCTTCCAATGGTCATCAATTTATCCTGGTTGCTATTGATTATTTCACTAAGTGGATTGAGGCAGCCTCCTATTCGGTCTTGAATGCCAAGAAGGCAGTATAGTTCGTTCGTACTAACATCCTTTGTCAGTACGGAATGCCATTCGAGATCATTATTGACAACGGGTCCCACTTTCAAAGTGAATTTTCTGACCTGCTGAAGCAAAAGAAGATTCAGCATCACAAGTCTTCACCCTATCGGCCACAAACAAATGGGGCTGTAGAGGCTGCAAATAAGGCTATAAAAGTCATTTTACAAAAGATAGTTCAAAAGCATAAAGCTTGGCACAAACAATTACCAAATGCCTTATGGGGATACAGGACTTCAATCAGAACGCCTACTGGGGCAACCCCGTATTCCTTAGTGTATGGTATGGAAGCAGTGTTGCCTATTGAACTGGAAGTTCAGTCGGCGAGGATTATCCGGGAAAGCCAGATCAGCGAAGCAGATTGGGCTAAGAATTACCACCTCCAACTCCTGGGTATTGATGAGAAAAGATTACAAGCGATCCACCAAACTCAAGTTTACCAGAGAAGAATGGCACGACATTTTAATAAGAAGGTCAAAGACCGAAAACTGGAAGAAGGTTGTTTGGTCCTGAAGGAAATTAGATAGCCAATCATAGACCCACGTGGGAAGTTTCGTCCTCATTGGGCTGGACCCTATGTGTTAAAGAAAATATTGTCTGGCGGAGCCGTCATTTTGATTGATTTGGATGGTTTGGAATTCACGAATCCATGTAATTTAGATCAGTTAAAAAGATATTTTGTATAATAAGCATTGCATAATGTAAAAAAGAGCTACATTAGACCTGATTCTCCTCGGAAAAAAAGAAATTATGTATCGGAGATATGTAGGCAACCCTCTTTGGGCGCGGTCTAAACATTAATGAGAAAATCATTTCATAATTCATTTTTCTTTGCCAAAAAAAAAAACAAAAAAAAAGGAAAGAAAAGAAAAAAGTGAAAAAAAAAGAAAAACCCGCTAAGTTGAAAACCCGAAAAGGGCGGCTTAGGCAAAAGTCGGGGCCCGCTAAGCTGAAAACCCGAAAGGGCGGCTTAGGCAAAAATGGGTAGCTCGCTAAGCTGAAAACCCGAAAGGGCGGCTTAGGCAAAAGTTAGAGCTTGAATAAATATATTGTGAAATGCTTGGAAAGCCCCAAAAGCCAAAACTATAATTCCAATAAAGTCAAACAGTCCGAAGTCAAGCAGAAAGCAAAAGAGTCCAAGAAAATAAATAAATAATGAAGTCTAAGTCCAAGTCCGAAAAAAAAAAAAAACAAAATCCAAAATCCAAAGTCTAAGTCCCAAACAACAAAAGTCCAAAAGCCTATAAGAGTCTAGGTGTCCCGTCGCCTCCGTGGGGCAACATCCTCTGAGTCATCCCTAGCTGCTGAACTCTCTCCAACCTCGCCTGTCTGAGGAGCCAACACAATCTCCTCATCAGTCCCAATCCCATTATCAGCGTCAACCTGAGCCCAACCCTCAAGTGCACTCAGCAGTGCGGTCCTCCTTGGCCTCTCAATCGGCCAAACAACGGCAATGAACCAGGTCTGATACTCAGGAGAAGTCTGAACACCGGTAGGATTAGGTAAAGGCCTAACCATGTGATGGTCTCTAACCCAAGCCCTAAGGACGGCTCGGGTAACGCCCAGAGTGATGGCTGAATCAGTTGAAGTGCCATCTACAATTGGAACAGTCTGGTCTATCCCCATCTGCCTCAAAACGCGCGAAGCGCAGTACCACGTGCAATGTGTTAGGCCTAGCAGATAAACTTGGGTGTGGCAGAAGCTAACCTGGATGAAGCGGGTGATGGCATACCAGGAAATGTACCACAGTACATCATTTGGACCCAACTCAATCAACTATGAGGTCCATGCATCAGTGGACGGATGAGTGATCAGGATCCTCCGCATGCGATACTGAGAAGGGTTGTAAGGCGAGAAAGTAGGAGCAGCAACCACTTGGAGATGGTCCTTTAACCAAACCTGAGTAATGGATCCTTTCTATTACAAAGGAACCAACCGAGAGAAAGAAGAAAAAAGGAAGAGGAAAAGGGGAAATACTTGGAGAATAATCGGAGAAATCGTCCAGTCATCGAAGCCTAAAGCAGCTCTGTCAAGGCTTCTGATAGTCTCTGCCAGCACAATACCGCCGATGCAACCCATATCCTCCATCTGTCGAATCATGGGGCAGAGTCGCAAATCCCCAAAGCCTGGATCCTTATTGAATAAGAAACCAGCTAATAAGCAGAAAACCAAGGCCCGCATTCTCAGCCTCATCCGGTCTGGGTCGTCTGAGTGAACCTCTGAAAATTCGTCAATCAGGGGCAGCAGAATTGCTTTCTGGTCACCAATAATCATGGCCCTAGCTTGTGGCCGGCTGAACTGAAATAGGCTTTCAAACGACCGAACATACCTAATTTTGACCTCATGCTTGACTAAAGGGGCATTGGGATCGCACCCTATAATAGCACAGAATTCCTCAAAAAGAGGGCACATCTCCTCCATCATGGCCCCGAACCGAAAAACGTGGGCCTCTGGGTCCCAAAGTCTGATGCAGGCCCGTAGAAAATCCTAGTCAATTACCACTCCCCTAAGGGTAACAATAGGAGAAAGACCGTACCTCCCTAAGTTGATCTTTTTTACCTTAGAGAGACTCTTAGTCCAATTGTGCATGCTAATAAAACAGTAAGTGCAGAAACATAAAAAAAAATTCACATTTTGGCCCCTAAGGCCCAGAAGTTCACATTTTGGCCCCTAAGGCCCAAAAATTCTCAATTTGGCTCCAAAGGCCCAAAAATGCCCAATTTGGCCACGAAGGCCAAAAGGCGAGTCTTTTCGACGCGTCCGATTTTCGCCTTCAAAATTTATTTTTCAGACAACCACTGACTCCCATAAATCATTTTTATGGTTGTCGGTGGGGGGCAACTGTGAATACTCAAATTTTGAGGCTTAGAAAGCCTATTTTCGCGGACTGTAAACAGTCCGGCCGGACTGGAGGCCGTTCGGAAAGTTCACCGAAATATGCCAATATGGTACTTGAAACGTCCGAAAAATTGCGAGGATCGCAGAACTGGTCCCGGAATATTTTTTGGAGGTGTAGAACTCCCGAAAAAGCCTTTGGAACGAAAGAATAACAAGTTTGCCGGCCACGGCGGCAGCGGCCGCCGTCCACGGCGGCAGAGGCTGCCCTCCACGGTGGCAGTGGCCACCCTCCAGCCCAGATTTTTCCTATAAATACAGCCCCGAATCGACAGTTTTACTCACTCAGTCTGTGTTGACGGACGCTCCTTTTCCCCTACGCTCCTTGCGATTCTTTTACTGCTTTTCTGCATTTAGTATAGGCTTTTATTATTCTGCTGTTGTGATACTTGGTCACTTAAATTGAATTAATTCTATTTAATATTCCCCAAACGAGGAGCTTAATCTGGAATTTTCAAACTGAAGCTAAGAAGCGGCCGCCGATTAACTCAGGTAATAACGAAACCCTGTCTAGTTAATTTCAGCATTTCATGCATGTTCTTCTTCTACTCCAATTCTGAATTAAACTGTTGCATAAATGCATTCACGTCATCAATTTGGCAAATAAACTGCCTTAATTAAATATGATTAAGCTTAAATGCCCGGTTAATTAATAATCGTGGTGTTAAAGCCTAAATCCAACAATAAGTATCTAGTCAATTAATGACTATGGTATAATCGCCTTTATTTCGAACAGTCCGGCTTAAGTCCAATTAATCAATAATTGTGGCTAAATGGCCTTAATTAAACACGTTTTTTGGCAATAAATTGCCTATATTGCAATTCAATTGATCACTTTTGGCAAATAAATTGCCTATAAGTAGATTAATCATTTTTAGCGACAAATCGCTTAAATCGAATTTTTGGCAAAATGCCTTGAATTAATCAATCTTTTGGCTAAAAGCCTTAAATCACTCATTTTGGCGACAATCGCCCAATCAACACTTTTTGCAAACAAATTGCCTAAATCAATCTTTTTTTGGCTAAAAGCCTTCAAATACTCAATTTTGGCGACAATCGCTTAAACCACATCAAATTTTGGCAACAAATGGCCTAAATCAATCTTTTTGGCTAAAAAGCCTTAAATCAACACTTTTGGCAACAAATGCCTAAAACAACAAATCAATCAAACTTTGGCAAAATGCCTAAACAAAATGCACAAAGCATACACACACTCATGCATTAAGCATACCCATTCAAAGCCCTTTTAAAAACGCCTATCGACTTACGTCGACTTTGATCTCCCATTCAAACGGAAGTACGTAGGCACATTTGGGATTTAACCCCGAGCGGCAAGTCGAAATCACTTAAACTTTTCATTGATCCAATTACATCATTTACCTTGCAAAGCATTCATTCATTGGTTAGTTCATCAACATGACATAGTCTCGGGATCCACCTCGGGGTTCGAAGATTGTGCCTTAAAAATTGGGATAATTAACCTAGTAATTAGGTTAATTAAAATTGGAGTCGACTTAGGGTTTTTTCCTAGTTTACCCTAAAATAATTAAACAAGGTGGCGACTCACACATTCACTTGCATTTCTGCCCTTAGTCATATGCATTATATGCCTATTTTCGGGGGAGGGGTTCACATCTACCTCACATTCAGCTCCCCTGATACAGAACACTACCCATTGTACCTTAATCCAGTTACCCTTATCCTTATAGGTACCCACTGTTTGAGTGCCTATCCAAGTTCCAGTCACACCTACAGTGCCATCACCAACCTCACCAGCTTCACCAACTTCACCAACTTCAACTGCACCAATGGCATCACTTGCTGACATCCAAAATCTTATGGAACAACTGGAAGCCAGAATGGAGGCTAGAATGAATGAGGCATTAGCTGCCCAGAGAACTACCCTAATAGCTGAACTAGGTAATGGTAATGGAAATGGGGCTTCCACTGCGGGAAGGGATCCTACTACCTCCAATCAGGGACCTGCTGCTGGACCAACGTCCTCAAACCCTGCCTTTAACCTGGATGACACGCCCTCCAGAACTGCTGCTGAGCTGGAAGCTCAGAAAATGAAAGAAAAACTGGAACTCTTGGAAAGGTCAATCACTGCCCTTAAAACACATAAGGAAGTGGTGGACATGGACTCCTTGTCCTTGTTCCCTGAAGCAAGATTGTCGACAAAGTTCAAGATGCCTAACATGGACAAGTTTGATGGAACCACTTGTCCCAAAACGCACCTGAAAATGTATGTGGGTGCCCTCAACCCATTTGGCTTGAACGGTGAGCTCCTTGCTCAGTTGTTTCAACAATCTCTGACTGGTGCTGCTTTGAGATGGTTTGTTAGCCTGGATTGGACTAAAATGAAGACCTGCGAGGACATTTGCAATGCATTTAACACGCAGTACCACTATAATATAGAGGTGGATGTTACTCGGAGAGAACTGGAAACCACCAAACAAAAGAGCAACGAACCCTTTTCCTCGTTCCTTATGAGGTGGAGGGCCAAGGCCGCCCAAATGATCAATCGGCCTTCAAAACAAGAACAGGTAGACATAATCATAAAAAATTTGCTGCCTGTCTACCAACAACAACTGCAAACTCAGTACTTACCAACGTTTCAGTTGCTCATTGCTACTGCAACCAAGGTAGAGGATTTAATCCAAATGGGTCAACTGAAAGAAGACTCGAGTACCTCAAAATATAAGAAGCCTAGCCAAGCTAGCAAAGTTCACGAAGTGGCAATTATCACCCCCACGAACCCTTTACGTGTGGGGAATATGAGAAATGGCAGCCAGTCGAGGGGGACTTACATTGATCTCGGGATGCCAATCCTTTTTGTATTCCGAGAGGCTGTCAAGGCAAATTACATTAAGCCTTTGGAAGCAAGGCCACCACCCAACCCATTGCCGAGGAACTATAGGGCTGATGAATACTGTGAGTACCATCAGGGTAACGGGCACAAGACTGAAGCATGCTGGACGCTTAAGAACCGCATCCAAGACCTGGTGGATAACGGTTCAATCATTCCAAAAAGGAAGCCAAATATTAGCACTAATCCTTTACCAAATCACGGGATAAATGCTATCGTTGCTGACCAGGAATTGATCGATCCTTTTGAACTATTCTTAGAAATGAATGACATCTGTGTCCTGGACCTGAATGACTTATCTGAAGAGGTCGATGCAATGACCAGGAGTGGGAGACAGTATGAACCAATAGTTCTGGACAAAGTCCAAAATAAGCCCTACCAAAGGGCAGCTGAGCCAAAGGAAGACCCCGTACTCTCGCAGTTAAAAAAGACCCAGGCTAGGGTATCAATTTGGGAACTTCTGGCATCATCTTTCCCTCATCGCCGAGCTCTTTGCAAGGCCTTGAGTCAGCTACAAACATCGGTGGAGGTTAGCCCTGAAGTGCTGGTATCCACCCTTACACAAGCATCCAAGATGCAAAGCATTGGGTTTTCTGACGATGACTTGCCCAAGGAAGGAAGCAGTCATAATGATGCACTCTACGTTACTGTTCAGACTAGAGAAAAGACTGTGCCCATGGTTCTCATTGACAATGGGTCAGCATTGAATGTCTGCCCACTAAGGGTAGCTAGCTATCTGGGGTTGGAGGAAGCAGATTTCAGTCCATCGGACCAGATAGTCAAAGCTTACGGCAACACCCGGAGGGAAGTATTGGGGGTTGCTACATTGAAATTAGCAATTGGGCCAGCTATGATGGAGGTCCCGTTCCAAGTAATTGATGTGCCTACTAGTTTCAACCTACTCTTGGGACGGCCTTGGATACATCATACTAAGGCAGTGCCCTCTTCTCTACATCAAAAGGTCAAGTTTCCTTACGAGGGCAAAATTATAACTATTCAGGGGGATGACTATAGCCAACTGAAGAAGACGAAGGGCCAGCCTCTCTTTGAGGTCAATCCTGAGAATGCCAACCTGCCCCTCTCAGGATTTCAATATGACAAAGTACAGTGCATAGAGGGAAAAACTGCGAACTCTCGAATTCTCTTTGATTTCGGGACGACGCAAATAAACTGCATGATTCCTTTAATGCTGAAAATGTCCTACCTGCCGGGGATGGTTATGGCAAGGTCCAGAAAGACATACCCCACACTGCAAACTTGGGAGTGTCCAGTGAACAAAGGGACCTTTGGGCTAGGTTATTAGCCCACTGATGAAGACCTTGATGGAAGGACCGGGGGAAGAAAGAAGAAGGGTATACAGATGCGGCCTTACTTTTTGACTTTGAATGGTCATTTCTGTAAACTGGGAGAAACAATTCCTTATTGTAGCTTCCAGGAACCATTCTACTGCCCGACAGCTAAGAAAATGCTGCTCGGGCTGGAAATATTTGCTGATGTCTGGGGCAACGAGCCAAAGGCAATAACCGAGCTGGAGATAGAAAATCTCATGCAGCCCAGTCTCTTTGACGAGGTTGCAGTCATTGCTAGTAATGATGGGAACCAAGATTTGCTGAGCCTGATCAAGCCAAATAAAGGGCCTCTCACCAACTGGTATACCAAGGAGGAGCGCGCTGCTGACAAAACCCTTCCCGAGGCAAACCTAGAGTCTAGACCTGATGCCAAGTCCTGTACTGAGTCTGAGTCTGACCCTAAGTCTAAAATCGAGTTAGAGTTCAATTCCGAGTCTTCTGTATCGGATTTGGAAAATCTGGATTTTAAATTTGATGTAATTTTTGAAGACGATTCCGTCCTTATCAATAAAAGCTTACAGATCATTGGCTACCCTGCGTGTCAATCTTTCCAAGCATATCCTAGGAAAAATAATGAAAACCGAAATAAATGAAATAAAAAATGAAAAAGAGAAAATAATCATTGGCGAAGAAGAAAATGAACATACATATATTGCATCTGACTGTGTGAACAGGGAACATATCATTGAATGCTTGAAGAAGTTTATCGATTGCTTCATGTGGAAGACTAGTGACATCACGAGAATTGACCCAGCAACAGCAGTACACAAGATTCCAGTGTAACCCGAGGCTAAGCCGGTAAAACAGAAGCTAAGGAGGCTGAAAACAGAATGGTCCTTGAAAATCAAGGAGGAAGTAGCTAAGCAATTGGAAAACAAGTTCATAGAGCCCATTGCCTACCCAACATGGTTAGCGAACATAGTGCCGGTTCCTAAGAAGGATGGAAAGGTGTGAATGTGTGTCGACTACCGGGATCTGAATAAAGCATGTCCGAAGGACGATTTTCCTTTGCCTCATATTGACTTGTTGGTTGACCGAATGGCTGGACACGAGATGGTCTCCTTGACTGACCTCGCTGTCGGGTACAATCAGATAATGATGCATTTACTAGACAAAGAGAAGACGACATTCATCACGGAGTGGGGAACCTACTGCTATAGGGTCATGCCTTTTGGGCTCAAAAATGTCGGGGCAACTTATCAAAGAATGGCGACAACTATCTTCCACGACATGATTCATAAAGAAGTTGAGGTGTATGTGGACGACATGGTTGTTAAATCGAAAACAGCTGAAGAACATACCACATCACTTGAGAAATTCTTCCTTAGGCTTCGAGAGTACAATTTAAAGCTCAACCCGGCAAAATGTCTGTTTGGAGCTACATCCGGAGTATTTCTGGGGCATATGGTCAGCCGGAAAGATATAGAGATTGACCCTTCAAAAGCCAAAGCCATTTTGGAAATGCCAGCACCGAAGACGGAAAAGGAAGTTCGGGGTTTCCTGGGAAGGCTACAGTACATCAGCCGATTCATTAATCAATTGGCCGATACTTATGGTCCGATCTTCAAATTACTCAGGAAAGGGCTAACCGTCAAATGGAACGAAGATTGTCAGAAAGCCTTTGATCAGGTCAAACAATATTTACTATCTCCGCCAGTCTTGCAACCACCAAGGCCAGGAAAACCTTTGCTATTGTACCTATCAGTGACAGAAGAAGCGATGGGTGCAATGCTAGCTCAACAAGCAGAAGACACCAGGGTAGAAACTGCCGTGTACTACCTTAGCAAAAGGATGCTAAACTATGAGCTGAAGTATAATAAGATAGAGAAGTTATGTCTGGCTCTGGTTTGGGCTTGTACAAAGCTACAGCACTACCTTTCATCCTATACCACATTTGTTATCTCTGAATCGAACCCCTTGAAATTCCTTATGGAGAGGCCGGTTCTTGACAGTAAGATGGCTAAGTGGGTGTCAGTGCTCGTAGCCTATGACTTGAAATTTGTACAACGGAAGACAGTAAAAGGAGGAGCCTTGGCTGACCAATTAGCGGAACTGCCCGTGGAAGACGAAATGAAAGAAGTGGAGTTTCCCGACGAAGATCTCTTGAATGTGGAAAATGACGTTTGGGAGATGTATTTTGATGGAGCTTCGAATTATCACGGAAATGGAATTGGAGTCGTGTTCAAAACTCCTTGTGGAGAATACGTCCCAATCGCAGTCGAGTTAGATTTCGACTGCACCAACAATGAAGTCGAGTATGAAGCTTGCATTAAGGGGTTAGAAGCGGCCCTGGAAAAAGAGATAAAAGTCCTTAGGGTTTTCGGGGATTCCAATTTAATAGTCTCCAAAGCTCTAAGGAAGTGGAAAATTAAGGAAGAGCGTTTGGTTCCTTACCTACAACGCTTGGACGAATTGGCTCAACAATTCGAGGATCTGTCTTTCCATTACTTGCCCCGAGCCAAGAACCAGTTTGCTGATGCCCTTGCTACTTTAGCTTCCATGGTCAATGTAGAGGGGAATCAAATCATTTGACCTTTGACAGTTCGGCTACAGAAACAGCCGGCCCACATCATGAATTTGGTCGATGACAAGCCCTGGTTTTGGGACGTACAGAATTATCTTCGGAACGAGGCTTACCCGGATGGATCCTCGAAGACTGATCAACGGACATTAAGACGGTTAGCATCCAGATATTTCCTTACTGGGGGAGTTCTATATAAAAGAAGTTGGAACGGTTTACATCTAAGATGCGTAGATGAAAGGGAAGCTCAAACCATTATGGATTCCTTACACAACGGGGAGTCCGGTCCACACATGCACGGGATAGCTCTGGCTCGAAAAATTATGAACCTGGGTTATTACTGGTCAACTATGAATGCAGATTGCGTGAGGCACGCGCAGAAGTGCCATTAGTATCAAATTTTTGCTAAGTTGCAAAAACAACCTCCGATCAATTTGAATCCCATTGCGTCACCCTGGCCCTTTACAACTTGGGGCATAGATGTGATCGGAAAGATCCACCCAAAGGCTTCCAATGGTCATCAATTCATCCTGGTTGCTGTGGATTATTTCACTAAGTGGTTTTGAATGCCAAGAAGGCGGCACAGTTCCTTCGTACTAACATCCTTTGTCGGTACGGAACGCCATTCGAGATCATCACTGATAATGGGTCCCACTTTCAGAGTGAATTTTCGGATTTGTTGAAAGAAAAGAGAATCCAACATCATAAGTCCTCACCCTATCGTCCACAAACAAATGGGGCTGTAGAGGCTGCAAATAAGGCTATAAAAGCCATTTTGCAGAAGACAGTTAAAAAGCACAAAGCTTGGCATGAACAGTTACCGAATGCCCTATGGGGATATAGGACTTCAATCAGAACGCCCACCGGAGCAACTCCGTATTCCTTGGTATATGGTATGGAGGCAGTGCTGCCTGTTGAACTGGAAGTTCAGTCGGCAAGAATCATTCGGGAAAGCCAAATCAGCGAAGCAGATTGGGTCCAGAATTACCACCTCCAACTCCTGGGTATTGATGAGAAAAGGTTACAAGCGATCCACCGAACGCAGGTTTACCAGAGGAGAATGGCTGGGCATTTTAATAAGCTCAAGGACCGAAAATTAGAAGAAGGTTGTTTGGTCTTGAAGGAAATTAGACAGCCAGTCATAGACCCATGTGGGAAGTTCCGCCCTCATTAGGCTGGGCCCTACATTCTAAAGAGAATACTGTCCGGCGGAGCCGTCATTTTGACTGATTTAGATGGTTTGGAGTTCACGAATCCATGTAATTTAGATCAGTTAAAAAGATATTATGTGTAATTATAATCATTGCATGATGTAAAAAAGAGCTACATTAGACCTGATTCTCCTCGGAAAAAAGAAATTATGTATCGGAGATATGTAGGCAACCCTCTTTAGGCGCGGTCTAAACATTAATGGAAAAATCATTTCATGATTCATTCTTCTTTGCCAAAAAAAAAAAAGTGAAAAAAAAAGAGAAAAACCCGTTAAGTTGAAAACCCGGAAAGGGCGGCTTAGGCAAAAGTCGAGGCCCGCTAAGCTGAAAACCCGAAGGGGCGGCTTAGGCAAAAATGGGTAGCTCGCTAAGCTGAAAACCCGAAAGGGCGGCTTAGGCAAAAGTTAGAGCTTGAATAAATAAATTGGGAAATGCTTGGAAGGCCCAAAGGCCAAAACTGTAATATCATTCCGTTTCAAAGTAATAAAGTCAAGCAAAAGGGTCCGTAAAGTTCAAAAAAAAAAAAAATCCAAAGTCAAAATTCCAGATAAAGTCTAGAGTCCAAAAAAATCTAAGCGTCCCGTCGCCTACGTGGGGCAACATCCTCAATGTCGTCTTTAGGTGCTAAACCCTCTCCAACCTCGCCTGTCCGAGGAGCCATCACAATCTCCTCATCAGTCCCGTCCGCATCATCGGTACCAACCTGAGCCGAACCCTCAAATGCACTCAGCAGTATGTTCCTCCTTGGCCTCTCAATCGGCCAAACAGCAGCAATGAACCAGGTTCGATACTCTGGAGAAGTATGAACACCGGTAGGATTAGGTAGGGGCCTAACCATGTGATGCTCCCTAACCCAGGCCTTAAAGATGGCTCAGGTAACACCCGGAGTAATAACTGAATCAGCAGAAGTGCCATCCACAATCGGAACAGTCTGGTCTATCCCCATCTACCTTAAAACGCGCGAAGCGCAGTACCAAATGCGATGTGTAAGGCCTAGAAGGTAAACTCGAATATGGCGGAATCTAACCTGGATAAAGCGGGTGATGTCATACTAGGAAATGTACCACAGTACCTCATCTGGACCCAACTCTATCAGCCATGAGGTCCATGCATCAGTAGACGGATGAGTGATCAGGATCCTCCGCATACGATACTGAGAGGACACATTTCCTCCATCATGGCACCGAATCGAAAAACGTGGGCCTCCGGGTCCTAAAATCTGATGCAGGCCTATAAAAAAAAAAATCCCAGTCTATAACCACTCCCCTAAGGGTAGCAATAGGAGATAGACCGTACCTCCCCAAATTGATCTTTTCTACCTTGGAGAGACTCTTAATCCAATTGTGCATGCTTTGGTTATAAAAGGGATTTATTTTTTGAAAAAAAAAGATCAGAAAATTGAAAAAATTGAAAATTGAAATTGAAAAATAATTGAGAAAAAAAATCCCGTTTTTTTTTTACAAATCAAAGTGGATAATCATGCATACATATAAAATTTTCAGTACTAACCAAGTGTAGGTACAATCAAAGCACAGTACAGAAATACAGGCAAGGAAAATAGCCAAAAGGCGGGTCTTCTGGACGCGTCCGATTTTCGCCTTCAAAATTTATTTTTCAGACAACCATCGACTCCCATAAATCATTTTTATGGTTGCCGGTGGGGGGCAACTGTGAATACTCAAATTTTGAGGCTCAAAAAGCCTGTTTTTCCAGACTGCAAACAGTCCGGCCGGACCGGAGGCCATTCGGAAAGTTCAACGAAAGTATGCCAATATGGTACTTGAAACGTCCGGAAAGTTACGAGGATCGCAGAACTGGTCCCGAAATATTTTTTGGAGGTACGGAACTTCTGAAAAAGCCTTTGGAACGAAAAACTAGCTATTGGACAGGCCACGGTGGCAGCGCCCGCCGTCCACGGCGGTAGCACCCGCCCTCCAGCCTGTTTTCCCCTATAAATACAGCCCCGAATCGACAGTTTTACTCACTCAGTCTGTGTTGACGGACGCTCTCTCCTCTCCTATGCTCCTTGCGGTTCTTTTACTGCTTTTCTGCATTTAGTGTAGGCTTTTATTACTCTGCTGTTGTGATATTTGGTCACTTAATTAAATTAATTTTAATTAATATTCCCCAAACGAGGAGCTTAATCTGGAATTTTCAAGCTGAAGCTAAGAAGCGGCCGCCGATTAACTCAGGTAATAACGAAACTCTGCCCATTTAATTTCAGCATTTTGTGCATATTTCTCTTCTACTCTAAACTCTAATTAAATAACTGCATTCACACCATCGTCATCTTGGCAGCAAATTGCCTTAAGTAAATAAGTTTAGGCTAATTGACTATAATGGTTGTTATGTCAAATATTAGTATTCATCCTGTAATTATTCTTAGTCGAATTCCCCTAAAAAAATATATATATATATTCTTGGTCGAGGGAAGTCAAGGGAAGTCATATACTCTTTCATTATGTAGGGATAATGTTAAGGGAAGTCATATACTCTTTCATTATATAGGGATAATGTTATTTTTTATGTCTGAACTTTCGATTTTTTCCTATTTTATTGTCTGAACGGAAAACACTATCGATCGGGTGTTTAAATTTTTTTAAAACTTTCAATTAAGTGTCTTTGATCGACTTGGATTGGTGGAATTACAAATTGGCATTTGTGGTCCACTTTTAATGCCACTGACATGGTTAATTTTTCTAATGACTCCATACCACTTCATTTTCCTATGAACACTGGATAAAATGGTCAACCCACTTTAAAGTCATAAATTTAGTGAGGGTGGAGAAGAGAGATAGGCGCCTAAAGAACACTCCAAGGCATAATTCTTCAAGTTGGGACTTGATTGAGTCAATTACATCAAATCCTTTAACACTTGAATTGGGGATTAAACCTTTCTCGGATTTTAACCCGTCAACATCCAATTGAAGCATCACAACCCTTTCATTAGAAAGCAACATTTTATAGCGTGGGTTATTTTCAACTGTTTTATCAGCGCGTCATCTTCAGCTTCTTTCTTTGGTACGACCGATGGGCTAGCCTTCTCATTTTTTCTCTAGGCTTGATCATGTCAGGTTGATACACTCAACCACTATGGGTCATATGATTCACAACTTTTGCTTCTTCCTCTTCCTCGCTACTCCACATGTCAAGAGTAACGGGATTCACCGTCACCTCATCTTCACTTCCTACCCAAACTTCCTCATTTTGGTTGAACCATTCCTCGTCACTATCATCCCATACATTTAGGACCGTAACGTAGATCTGCTCCAACAGCAACTCTCTCCCCTCTCTCTCTCTCTCTCTTCTCTCTTTCTTCCTCCTCTTCAAATTTAGCCATCAATTCCTCGGGATTTTTTCCAGACTCAACCATATAAAGATTTTTAGGAGGCGACATGTTACGAAAATTTGGAAGTGGATTAGTCCTCGTGCTCGGCCTTAATTTTTCTAGGTTAGTTACTTTGCCTTCGTCAATCAAATTCTGAATCTCATGTCTCAACCGAAGGCATCGATTGATAGTGTGATTGTTACCTTATTGAGAATGACAATATGCATTAAGATCAAAACTCTTTGGCAAAGGTACCAGAGGAGGTCTTAGTGTGAGCGGTCGCAGCAGACCCGCTAACTTCACCTTTTCGAACACCTTAGAGAGAGGAGTTCCAAAGTTAGAGAATCTTCTTTGTGAGATATTTGTATCTCTTAAATCTAAGGTGGCAGTTGTTGTATTCTTGTTAGCACTCGGGGTCTTTGCAGACGAACTTGACCCTTGAAAATTAGATTTATTAAAATTCTCGACACAATTCCCGTACTTTCTGTCTTCTTTTATCTTGTCTTCTATGGTGGTCCCAGCCTCATACACTTATGAAAATTTAGTTAAGGGCATGTAATACAGCTTCTCTGGAAAAGCTAGCAGGGTTCCCCAAATAAAGATCTTAATCTGATCCTATCTAGACAGTTCCTCATTTGCGTGACCTTGGCTCTCCACCTAGCCATATAATCAGTAAAGGTCTCATAATTCTTTTGTGCAGTAACTTCCAAATTCCTCAAATTGACTCTCATTTGAAGATTGTAAGCATACTCTTTTAAGAAAATTATGGTGAGATTGTTCCAATCTCTTCTCACCTTCTTTTCTAAGTTGTAATAACAAGTCTGAGCAGACCTGGTCAAGGACGTAGGAAACATCTTTAGTATCTCCCTTTACGGTAGACCTGCCAATTCCATTACTGCTTTGTAATGCATGACATGCACCTTACGATCACCTGTACCATCATATTTTCAACCTTCGACATCTTGTAGGTCAGAGGAGCAGTATGCACCTTACGATCACCTTTAAATGTTATGATTTGTCTAGTAATAAAATAATCATCTCCAGGCATGTCATATTTGATGAGTCCAAATTTCCTTTTGCCACTTTGCATACACCATCATCTCATCATTATAGTTTTTAGATGATGGCTTGCATCCCTTACTACAGTAAACCATGCAAAACCAAGCTGCTTTTTTTCCTTCTCGGCAATCCGAACCTGTTACTCCTGTTTCCCCATTTCTACCACTCGATACTAGTGTTCCAACTAGCTCCATGCATACACCTTCCACAATCGAGCCCCGATGTGATCTCCAACCTGCAGATCATGTTACACCGACCAGTACCTCACCAACAACCATTGCTTCTGCCTAACCAGTTCCACCTCCAACACGAACAATCACAACCCGAAGCATGCATGGGATTTTTTGGCCCAAATGACATTTTAATCTGATGACTTCAGTCACACCATCCCCACTTCCCCGAAATCCCAAAGCTGCCTTGTCTGACCCGAATCGGAAAGCAGCCATATTGGATGAATATAATGCTCTTATTAAAAATAAGACGTGAGAGTTGGTGCCCCGTCCATCTAATGTCAATGTGATTCGTTCAATGTGGGTTTTTAGAATTAAAAAGAAATCTGATGGTTTTGAGAGGCACAAAGCCAGTCTTGTTGGTGATGGCAGGTCTCAATAGGTTGGTGTCGATTGTGGTGAAACTTTCAGCCCTGTGGTAAAGCAGCTACAATCAGGACTGTTCTCAGCATCGCTATTTCTAAAGCATGGAGTATTCATCAGTTAGACGTTAAAAATGCATTTTTACATGGACATTTACATGAGACAGTTTATATGCACCAGCCCTTGGGTTTTAAAGATCGAGTTCATCCCGATTATGTGTGTCTTCTTAAAAAATCTCTCTATGGTCTGAAACAGGCTCCTCGTGCCTGGTATCATCAGTTTGCAGATTTTATTTCTACAATTGGTTTTTTGCATAGAAAATCTGATCATTCTCTTTTTATCTACAGCAAGGGTAGTGGTTTGGAATACATCCTTTTATATGTTGACGATATCATCATTACTGCTTCTTCTGATAAGCTTCGTCAATTGATTATGTCATTACTGGCTTCTGAATTTGCTATGAAAGATTTGGGTCCTCTGAGCTATTTTTTGGGCATTGCAGTTTCTAGACATAAAGGAGGGTTATTTCTTTGTCAATGCAAGTATGCCGAAGAAATTCTTGAACGGGCTAGCATGGCTTCTTGTAAACCTGCTGTGACACCTATTGATTCTAAGTCCAAACTAAGTGTCTCTTCTAGTTCTTCATATGAGGATCCTATTCATTATCACAGTTTAGCTGGTGCATTACAGTATCTTACTTTCACGAGACCGGATATATCCTATGCTGTGTAACAAGTTTGTTTGCATATGCATGATCCAAAGACTACACATATGAATGCTCTTAAAAGGATTCTACGATATTTAAAAGGCACTCTAGATTTTGGTTTCCATCTGTACAAATCTTCACTGTCCAGTCTCATTTCTTATACAGATGATGATTGGGGTGGTTGTCCTGACACTAGGCGATCCACATCTAGTTATTGTGTTTTTCTCGGAGATAGCTTAATTTCCTGGTCCTCCAAACGACAACCAACGTTATCACGGTCTAGTACTGAAGCCGAGTATAGAGGAGTTGCAAATGTTGTCTCTTAGTCTTGTTGGATCCGTAATTTACTTTTGGAGCTACATTTCCCGATGCACAAGGCTACATTGGTTTACGGTGACAATGTTAGTGCCATTTATCTTTCAGGTAATCCTGTTCAACATCAACGTACTAAACACATTGAAATGGATATTCACTTTGTACGTGAGAAAGTTGCTCATGGGCAGGTTCGTGTTTTACACATACCGTCTCGTTACCAAATTGCTGATATTTTTACTAAAGGTCTTCCGCGCATATTGTTTGATGACTTCAGGGCCAATCTCAGCGTTCGTGAACCTCCCGCTTACACTGAGGGGGTGTGTTAAAGTATGTAAATAGATTTATGTTTATCTTATTATTTTAAGTAGCTCAATTGTAGAGCAGTAGTTAGTTACCGAGATTATAGGGTTACATATTAGTATATAAGGAATCAAAGTTAATGAAAAAGGGACGGATGATTTCCTTCAGAGTTGCGCATGCTTTATTTCAAGCAAGAGTTTATAAGCCTCTCCTAATTGGTCTTCCTTAGTTGGAGTTCGAATTGGAGGAGCTTCCCTCTTAGGTACTTGGGCTTCGACCTTGTAGTCATCATTGGAAAGAGCTCGTTTGGCTTATTTTGCTTCTAGCACTTCTCTTAAATCCTTCGCTCTTTGGCGCTTTGAACGTCGAGATTGAGCCATAACAGAATATACCTATATGGCTATAATAAATAAGTTAAATGACACATGAATAAAGCACAACACAATCATAGCAAGTATACAAACAAAGAGGAACAGGAGTAGGGAAATGCATGATCTCAGCCATGGACCATTGGCTCAAAAATCGGGACGATCGGGAATCCCGATCTAAACCTATGTAAAAAATGGTTTATCATCATTGAGCCTTTAGGGGTAAAATTTGAGCGTCTACATGAAGTCCACACATAATCTCCATTTCCCATTTTGCTTCGGAATTAGAATGATGTTCATCAGCCGTTCTGGATAGTGCACTTATTTTATTAATTCGGACTGTAGGAGCTTATCTACTTCGGCAGCTATAATCTACTATCGTTTGCAGCCATGACTCCGTTTCTTCTATTTACTCGGCTTGTAGTTTGGGTTGATGCTGAGCTTATGAGAAATTGCTTCTAGGTTGATTCCTATGATATCCTTAGACGCCCAAGCGAAGTTGTCTGAGTTCTCCTTTAACACACTTTTGATACTATTTTGGATTTTTGCGGAGAGGTCGGCATCCATGGCTAGATACATTTTTGGCTCTATTTCCCACTTCAAGAGTTCACCGATTGGTTCTGGTTCCACTCTGAGCTCTCTCGTGGAATATCGAATGGATCGTCATTTTTTTATTAATGTTCGTTCCTTTAGTGGACATCCACATTAAGTGCTATCGTGTATGCTTCTCATATAGCTTTTTGGTTACCCCTGATAGCAATAACATCATTATTATCAGAATGAAATTTAATCGTTAATTACCTGATTAAAGTGAATGCTCCGAGCTCGTACAATGCTAGTTTGCATAATATGGCGTTGTATGGGAAGTGTATGTCTGCAACCATAAACTCGGGTTTGAGTCTTTTAGTAATCCCTTCTTCTCTAATCTTTAGAGTTATGTTAATTGCTCCTTCCACCAGTAACATTTCCTGATTGTCCAAATAATGAGGTTCAGATTGGTTTGAGCTTCGTTTGGTCTAGTTTTAATGCTTTGAATAATTTTAGGGTGATTAAGTTTACTGCACTACTATCGTCAACCAACATTCTTTTCACCAGAAAGCTCTTTATAACTTCTTTATGACTAGTTCATTATTGTAAGGAGTATCGACATTATCCTTCGTCTGTATATAAGAATGATGGTTTGCAAACTACACACTCTAGTTGTGGCATAAGCGAATATATTTTGCAAGCTTGCCTTTTCCTAGTTTAATTACTTTCTCCATTTATAAAACCATCGAAAATCATGTGAATAGTACCTAGAGTGTTACATTGAGCTATCTATTTGTCTATTCTCCGAGATGTTTTAGGTTTTTAGCATCACATCACTTCAGCTATGAATTCTTTTAGTTCGCCTCTTTGAATGAGGTATTCTATCTCTTTTTTGAGTTGCCTACATGCTTCGGTGTCATGACCGATATTTCTATGGAACTCATTGTACCTACTTTTATCTTTGTACCCCATAATGTCTTCCTTCAACTTTTAAGGGAAGTTTAGCTGCACCTTACTTCCTTTCTCTCTCATCAAGGTTAATATTTTCGAGCGAGATTTGTTTAGTGTGGTGAACTACTTATCATGGAGGGTTTGTCTTCTCTATGATAAGGAGACCTTACTGTGTGACCAGCCCGAGGATGTTTGATAAGTGACCTTTGACCAGTTCGAGAATGGTACCTTTTATTCCTAGATTTTTCTTCTTTAGGCAATCTTGATTATAGCGCCTCATAGGATTCATCTAATTTGGTGTATTTGTTGTGCTTGGGCCATTAGCTTTGCAAAAGACAAGGGAGGATCAATGCTAAAATGCTTTCAAACAATTTGTTATACTTACAGTTCTTTGATATTGCACTGATGGCGACTTCATCATTAAGTTTTCGACTTGCATAGCTGTCCTCTGGAAACTGGCTACATACTACCTCAGGGTCTTGCCTTCTTCCCTCTTTAGGTCCATCAAATCCGAAGAGATTTTCCTCAACGCATAGTTGTTAAAAGCACGCCTAACTCAAGGTGAAAGCCTTAAGCCTTCTAGACTAGAAAGACGGGCGACCTACGCTAGGCGCTCACTTCACAGTAAAGGAGCACACCTGAACCTAGTCAAAGGTGTAAAAAAAGCGCACTTAGGAGAGTTCAGGTGCCAGAAAAAAATTTGGCAAAACTCAAGTTTTGTCCTTGTGATTTTTATGGGATTTTAATTTTTTTTTAAAAAAAAAGAAAGATATAGAAGGAGAAGAAGAAGTCAATCTAGGTCTGAAATACAAAGAAACAAATAAACCTGGTAGTGGTTTGCCGTTTGCTACGTCCCCGTGACTGGAGGTCAGCTTCATTGGTGCTAGCGGCAAGTTTTTATACCAAGAAAAGCCTTCTCGTCTCTTTGTGGGTGTTATTAAGCAAATAATTCTTCAATCTCAGCCAAAAAGATATGATTTTTGAATTTTTTCCTTAAATTTTTAGGGTTTTTTCACTCTTTCTTTGTGGGTATCTCCACTCTCATCTTCTACCCATTTTTTGAAATCTAAAAGCTTGATTTACAGGTCGTTATACTGCCCAAATTTTCCTAATTTAAGCTTCATTCTTGCTGACTTGTTACTTGCTGAAATTTTCCTCTTTTATAAGTTTTGTTTCTGCTGATTTTTTCTTATTTATAAACCTCTTTGTTGTCCAGCCCTGTTATTATGGTTCATGCATCAACCAAGGCCCAAGCAATTATATACATAGTTAATTAATTAGTTTTAATTAGGATATGAAATAAACCATTAAGTGGGAATGTGCTAATAATACTTGTGGTATCCATGATAGTTGCTTGCTTTTGAGATTTTTTATTATACTTTACATTTGTATATTTAATTTGAAAATTTAGGATTTAAAGAATAGAATTTATATACATATACATATATATTTGAAATAACTTATTAATATACATATACATATATATTGCATATTTTAAATTATTTTAAAACTTATTAAACTTAAAATTTTTTAATTTCTACAATAAACCTATCATATAATTGTTTGATTGGTGAACTTATATTATATATAATTCATGGAGCTGAATTGTCTTTTAATTATTTATAGGTCTTTATTTATGGAGCCTTCTAGTGCATCTGTAAGTGATAGTTATGTTAGAAAGACCTCGGTTGGAAGTATGTCCGTTTAGCCAATCCAAACAACAAAAAATAATATCACATGCAATTTTTATGGCAAAGGAACAAAAGGTGGAATATTTAGGGCTAAGGAACATCTTGTTGGAGAATTTCGTAATACCAAAAAAGCCCTAATTGTCCACCTCATGTGCAAGAAGAAATATGGGATTACATGATCAAGAAAGCAAATGAGAAAAAAGACAATTCCTTACATGATCCACCTACTTTTGATGGAGAAGATGAATGGGACGATATTGTTGTAGGAAGCAACAAATTCAAGAACTTTTAAATGCGTGAATATGAAGATGGATCAAATGGGAAAACGGCTAAGGCAAAAGGGTCCCATGGACTTATTTTTTATTCCTAGTAAGAAGGATTCAAAGATGAAGCTAGCAACTATCAAAGAGTTATGTTATAAAGAGTTGCGTGAAAAAGCTATAAGGACAATGCTAGGTGGATGTATGACGTGCAATATCTTTCAATGTCGTGACTTACCCTAGCTTTTCTAAGATGATTGAATCTATTAGTCAATTTGGAGGTTCAAGTTCCACTTCTCAATAAAGAAGTTGATGACGTGCAACAAATGTGAATGGTTATGAAGAGGAATTTCGTAGTGAATTTCGGATAAAAGACAAAATACTTTGAGCAATTTCGTAGTGAATTGTCTAAAGGGAATAGTTTTCTTGATTCAAAGACTAGAGAAAAGATGATGAATTGCTTGATAAGATGGTGGATTGTGTTGGTGAGTCTAATATGGTGCAAGTTGTAACCGATAGCGCATCAAATAATGCACTTGTAGGTATAATATCATATTTTCACTTAATAAATAGTATTAACTATTAACTTATTAAGTAATTACTGCTACTCACTTATTATATGTGTGAAACTTGTATAGTTTAATTTTATATTTATTAGGAAAATTATTCCAAGCAAAGAGGCCACAATTATTTTGGACTCCATGTGCAGCCCATTGTATCAATTTGATGTTGGAGGACATAGTGAAAATATCCAATGTGAATACTACATTGAAAAGGGCTATTACGTTAAATTCTTACATTTATGTTAGGCCCGGTGTGGTAAACATGTTGAGAAAATTCACTAGACAAAAGAGCTTGTCAAGCCTGCTGTCACAAGATTTGCAACAACTTTTCTCACTATTCAATGCAAACATAAGGAAAAAGCTAATTTAGGAAAAATATTTACTTCAGAAGAATGGACAACATGTAAATGGGCGAAAGAAGCTGTAGGCAAAAAAGCAACTCAGACCATCTTAATGCCTACATTTTGGACATCCATTGTCTACATTCTCAAGATATATGGTCCTTTGGTTCATGTGCTTGGCTTGGTTGATGGTGAGAGAAACCCTACAATGGGCTATATATATGAAGCAATGGATAGAGCTAAAGAGGCAACTACAAAGTCCTTCAATGAAAATGAAGAAAAATATGATGAAGTGTTCAAAATTATAAATTTGAGGTGGGAATGCCAACTCCACCAACCTTTGCATGCGGCTGGATACTAGTTGACTCCATAATTTTTTTATTCAAACTTAGATATTAATCTTCATCATGAGGTTATGAAAGGGTTATATATTGCAATGTAAAGGTTGGTTCCAAGCCATGAAGAACAATACAAGATTAGGTGAATAATTTTCTTTTTATATCAAAATGTCGAAGGGTTATTTAGAATGGAGACGGCTATTAAGCATAGGAAGACGAAATCACTAGGTATTTCTTTATACCTTTGCTCTTTTGTAATTACAACCTGCTAGATATTCATTTTAAACAATTGCTTTGGATCAATAAATGATAAACAATTGAATGGTGGAAATGTTATGGATCTTCAACACCTAATTTGGCCAAGCTTGTGAAACACCCCATAATTTTATTTTCGAAACTTTTGAATTTTTATTAAATCAAAAATCATAAATTTTGACTATGTGGGCTGCAAGTATTATGTAACCTTATTTCGTGTCCAAATTCGTGAGTGGGGTCTAAGCCCAAAGTATAGTATCGCAACTTTTAACCGAGCATTTTCTAAACTCCTTAAGAATTATTTTGGCATTAAATATTAAATCAATTAAAATAAATTAACTGGACCTATAAACTCCGGCCTCGCCACGACGTCGATCTCGTTTCTCTTTCCGTTCTTCTCTAGTGTGAGCGGCTGTCGTAGGAAGATTCGCGATCGAAATCGAATAGAGTCTCCTGCTCTGCGACTTTCCGGCGACGTCGGCTCCTCTCTCATCAACGAAGAAGCACGGTCTCTCCTCTATTCTTTCCTTCATCTCCGGTGAACACAGCGTCGCAGGAGTTGTGATTTTGCCTCGATCATGTAGTCGCGTCATAGCTGGCTCCTTAGTTCTCCGGCGACCCCGATCCTGCCAGATAAAGGACTGAGCTCGCACAACTAACATAAAAAATGAACTTTTGAGCGAATTTGGAGCCTGATGTGTAAGAATCGCAAAATCCTAGTGGAGTCTGAGCTTCTGACCACCATGCACGGCGGCATCGGATGCGGTCTAGCGACCAGCGACGAGCCTCCGGCGAGACACCAAGGGACATAATCTTCCTCTCTTGGCAGGGATTGTGGAATCATTGCCAAAATTTTGATCGGTACGCTCTAAGACCCAGTTCTAAATTTTTGGTATAAATCTGAAATTAATTTATTAGTGGATTAAGTTGAGTCTGATAAATAGTTAATTGAATATGATTCCTGTTAGGGACGCTCAATAGATAAATGTACTTAATTTGGAAAAATTAAGAAAACAGGTTATTTAGAAGATTTTAGCATTTTTGTTAGGTTAGATGATTGTTGAAGTAGTTATAATTAAATAACAAGAAATTAGACTATTTGAATAGCTTTATATATATATCAATAAGAATATTTGGTCTTTTATAAATAAATTAACTTTGATAAGTTTATGGTAATTATGGTAGCCGAGTGGAATTAAAGTGCATATATGTATTTGAATATTGGATATTGATATAATAAAATTTAGAGTGATTGATACTATCATTGGGAACATGATTGAAGGTTTTAGGAGAATCTGAACTTAAGATTTAACTGTTAGAAATTGTTGTTATATTAGGTTGAGGCATGAATTATAGGAATTGTTAACTTATACCGACTACAATTGATTATTGTGGTGAATTTAAGATAGGGGAAGTTTAGTTCTATATGATTATGATATTGTTATATAAGTAAATGTGAATTGGGTTACTCATAAGATAAGTTTGTTTAATTGAAGTCTAATTGGAATACTAGTTCATTATGGCTAGTCTAGGATTTTATAAATGGTACTCATGTATTGACTAAAGTTAGTGAAATAAATATTTGTTAATAAAAAACCAATTACCTGGATGTAAAGCAAAGGTGGTTGATAATCGCATTGTATCAAGTTGAAAGACTACATAAAATTGTATATTGAGGGTTGTTTTAATTTTGCCAATTAGGGTTGAATGATGATATGGCTGTTGAAGGAGGATAGGAATTTAGTTAGATTGATTGCCCGAAGGATGGGCTGGAGATTTATGGTTAGTCAAATTTTACGGGAGGTTCTGCCAGAATTTTGATAAAATCTAGGCTAGTCATAATAAATAATTAAGAATATGTTTATTTATATTAATTCTTGAACTTGATATATAATAAATAAAGTTAAGTTCTTTATTTATTTTATTATTTATTTATTTATTTTCCAAGGATCAATTATTATAATATTGTTAATTACTACTCCTTTATTTAATTGTAATTGAATGTAAATGTCTAATTGTGCACTTACATCATGATATTTAATTGTTTGTTTTGCTTACATTTAATTGTAATGCTTGATTAATTGTGATGTGATAATGGTATGCTTTGTTTGTGTGGAGCTGAGATGAAGTAGGTCACTATGGATTTGTGAGGGGATCTGCGATACTTTCGGCCATGTATGGGGAGATCGGCGCCCCCGTGTGCACCTAATGATATGATATGGATGATATGGAAAACCACATGATGGCCTCCTGTTGGTATGGAAAAGAAAAGAGAGAATGGAAAAATAATGAGAGGGCTGGTCAAGTGAGGATTAGACCGGTCGGCCATGTATGAGGGATTGGCTCCCTCGTGTACACGTTATGAGAGGATGGGCCATGTGGGAGGATGGCTCATTAGGGGGTTTCAGTGATGCCACAGACCAATTTCCACGTGATGTGATTATGTGAAGGTGTTTATATTTGTGAGTGCTGTTGTTATGCCAATTGTGTGACTGTCTGCATGACCATATAAATAGTCGGATGACTAGATTGATATATTTTCACATTCGTGTGAATGCATGTGCGTGCAATAATTATTATTCCTTATAAACTCACATGTCATTGCTTAACTTTTCTAGGAATTAGACACTTTCGTGTTCCAGTTAAAGCTTTGTCTCTTTCCCTGCAGAGCTAGACAACTTTTAGAGTTAGTAGTTATATAAATTATATCGCTATATGTATTAAAACTTGTTTATGTTTTTCGATTAATGAAATCCACAGTTGTAGGAATAAAATCAATAAACTAATGCAGATGTTTAAACAATCATTTACGAGAATGTTTGAATCTGTTAGCCCACATTATGAATGTATTGTATTACAGTTGGGCCCGAGCTATAAAATTGTATAAGATGTTAGATTTGGGCCAAAAATATAATATAAACATGTGACTTATTATGCATAGCAATATGAGCTTAATGCTTGAAATTTACATTGATATAGTTGAATTATGTAGTTAGACTTACTACGGGCCTTGGGAGCCTTAAGCTTACCTGGGCCCTAGTGCCAGTCCGGCCTATGGAAACGGATCATGACAGTTTGATATTAAAGTGTTGAGTCTCACTTGTAGTGCATTGGGTTACGAATGTAATTAGAGCATATTTGAGCATGTAATTTAGTAGTTTAATCATGATTATGAAATTCCTTGAGAAATACATTAATTATAGTGTTGACTAAAATTACTTGCAATGCATTGCAGATTCATTCAAAGAAAAGAAACTGCATAGCTCAAGAACACTTAGTGATTTGGTGTTTGTGAAGTATAATCGAGCATTGAAACGTCGATATGATTCATGTGATCGCATTGACCCCATCTCTTTAATCGATATAGATGACAGTAACGAATGGTTGATGGGTAGAATGAATGAAGATGGGGTTGAAGAAGATGAACTTGTGTTTGAAGATGATAATTTGACATGGGGTGCGGTTGGTAGAGCTGCTAGAGTTGGAGAGAGTGACCATTTCATTATATCAGTAAAAGGGAAGAATGTTACACCCGCACCTAGTCATTTATCTAAAGGAAAAGGAAAAGCTACTTCTTCTAGGTTTAAACCTATCCTCTAACACTTGTGGATGAGGAGGAAGATGTTGGTTTTGTGGAAGAATTGCAAGAAGATGAATTTGATGATATTAGGAGGGAAGATGATGATGAATATGAAGATTTGGATCAAGATGATTAATGATTGATGATTGATGAGTTTTGAGTAATTTTAATGTTAATTATATAATATGAAGTAGTATGATAGTACTAATAGGAAGTAAGAACTAAGAACGTGTTATGCACTTTAAGATTTTTAAGATTTCATATGGTTTACATTATTAATATTGACTTTTGTTTAGTTTTTGAATTATTTACCATTTTTTATTTTTTTTTATTTTCGCGCGTAGCATCACTCACGCACGCTCCTTCACCTCACGCCGTGCACCTTGCACTTAGGCTCCAGAGCCCCTTTGTGCCTTAGTGCGCCTAGAGCCTTTAACCATTATGCCTCGATGGTACGCTTGTTATAAAATGGGCATGAAAGGTTGAGTAAAAATTGAATGGAGCCTGCCTTTAGTGTTTGGTACCATTCCTATGCGACACCTTTCAGTGTGACAGGGAATACTTCGCACATGAGGTCTTCCGAGTTAGATTGCAGGTACATTATAGTTCATAATGTTGCAAGGTGACTGCGAGGGTCAGTTGAATCATCGTATGATTGGAAGGTACACATTTCGAACTTCGATGGGAATGCTGCTCCCAAGATGT
Organism: Jatropha curcas; assembly: GCF_041381405.1. Lineage (NCBI taxonomy): Eukaryota > Viridiplantae > Streptophyta > Magnoliopsida > Malpighiales > Euphorbiaceae > Jatropha > Jatropha curcas. The sequence goes on from NC_143161.1 coordinate 20,263,134, forward strand.
TGGTTGATAGCGCTGAATCCTCCATGAGCCCATAGTCCCCAACATCTCCTATCTCATGCATTTTCTGAAGCTTTATTTGACAATTTTCTTGAGGTATGTGTTGTCCACTGCCGGCGGCTACTATTTGATTTCTGTCTATCTGAGACGAACATACTCAGGTTCGCCTACAAAATGCTAAAATGGAATCACCATAAATTAATAACACAATGTCATAAAATTAAGATAGTGATAAATAATTCATACGAAAATAATTCAAAATTAAAATCATTGTTTAATAACATGATCATAGAGTTAAAAGCTCTTCCAAATCCAAACTCTAATTTCTAATGGTACCTGCTTGGCACTTGATTAAGTTACCTCTTGCAGCACTGCACGTTGCTCATAAATTATGCCTCTTGTGACCATAAGATAAGTGAGAAAAAATGAGCTTTTATAGGGATAAAGATGAGTAGGTTATAAGAAAAATCTCTTAAATATGGACTAGTTAGAGAATTAGAAATTATAAGAGATATGATTAGGTTGTTAGAAATAAAGATTAATATAAACTTTACAATTTAAATGATTTAATATAGATAACATATAATAGAATTTAAATTTTAAAAAAATATTCATAAAAAAAAAGAAAAAACCTTAAAATTTTCAAAAAAAAGTTAGAAAAGATCAAAAATTTCTAAAAAAAAAAAAGGAAAAATAGATTGTTGAAAGAGCAGAGCATCACGTCAGCATTTTAAAACTATTTTTTGCTTTAGGATTATTTATATAGATTAGTAACTGTTAAAAAAATTGTTGCTTATATTAATTAATTAATTTCTAATTTAAATAATTTAAATAATAATAATATTTCAAATTAATTAAATAATAATAATAATAACAATAATAAAGTTGCAAAAATAAAATATTAACGACTTAATTATTTTAGATCCAAGGCCCAAATGCCTCAAGTGCCCATTCTTTTGACTGTAAATATTTAAAATAGTTTATAGTCAAATTTTGGTGTCCATCCATATTTTTCCACAATCTATTTCATTTAAATTATCATACTAAGTGTTTATATATGGCAATGCATAAATTCATTCTTGTACTTCACTTAAAAGACCTTGTGGCATCTTCAACTTTTACTTTAACCCATTGAACACTTTAATTTATAAAATTATACTAATTAAATTGAAACGACCTAGAAAATCCTTTTTAAAAATTTTTCTTTTAAAAATATAATCATAATACCTAACCAATGAAATCAACGAAAAAAATATTTTTATTATTACTAAATCGGACCCATAAACCAGCTTGAATTTTCTGAAAACCAAGTGAAAAACTCAAAAACCAAGAAAATTGAGCCAAATCATTGAATCAGACCAAACTGGTTCGAATCAAACCGGAATGATGTAGAAACTAACTTACTTTCTTTTTTTTCTCCTTTCTTCTTCTTCTTCTTCTTCGCGCACGCAAAGGGCAGCACCGCTCCTCCTCCCTCAGCCCATTTTTTACCACCATCCGACGCAAGGGAGGTGGCAATCAACTTCCCTGGGTCGCTGGTCCATTTTCCAGCCTTCCCTCGCTCCAATCGGACCTCCAGCGACACAAATTGGAGCCGTCTCCTTCAACAGCTCCGGCTCTTTGATCTCAGGCAAAAATCCACCGTTTTCGACCATTGTGCACACTGAGGATGGGCAAAATTGCTTCCTGGTGGCCACGCAAACATTTTTCCCTCTGTTAAACCGTGTTTCCAACGGAGAATGGTGGAACCACGATGATCGGTGGCTTCTTCGCATGCTGTCGAGGCCTTCTCCGGCCAAATGGGCCACTGACTCGACAAATTGATGCATAATTTGAGTTCCCCATGAAATTTCGAGTCGGGTGGTGGAATTCTTGCAAGTTTCTGGGTTGTTTGGAATTTTCCGGCCACCATGCGGCGGCGGCGGTCCGGTGACCGGCGACACTCCGTCGAGGCCCAAAGAGACAGAATGATCTCCTTGTCGCGCGGATCGTGGAATTGTAGTCCGATTCCCAATCGGTATGCCCTATACCTATTTTCTCATTTTCAGTATCAATTCCAAATCTAAAATTTATAGTTGAATAAATTTAATTCTAACAAATAATTAATTAGATATAATTCTTATTAGGAATTAGTTGAGAGCATATTGTACGAGACAATTAATTTTGAATATTGATACATACATTTCATGAATATTAGTGATAATTAGAAAATTTAATATTAGTTAATAATTATATTGGTTGATTTAGGAATTTGATAAAAATATTGTTAGGGGGAAATTAAAATCTAAGGTTTAGACGAGCAAGCATAATATAGAAACTACCAATGAGAGTATCTGTATTTGACATGGCGAATCAAGTTTTACTATAAAAATGTATAATTATTTGGTAATTAGGTATAGAATACTTAATAATATCGTTGAAATATGGTCGAAGGCTATTATGACTTATTGATTAGTTGGTTTGGATATACTAAGCGCATATGTCTGTGTGTGTGTGTGTGTGTGTGTGATGGATGACGTATGTAGCCTAAAGAGGATGGGTTATTTGGATTGACTGCCTGATGAATGGGCTGTGTGAATTGAGTAATCGAATGATTGATAAATAAGATTATGGCAGACAGGATGAGTTGATGTGAATTGCCTGACGGATGGGCTTTGATATTATATTGTTGAATTGTGGTTTAGTCAAATTTTAGGGGAGGTTCTGCTGGAATTTTGATAGAATCTAAACTACTCATAATTAATAATTAAGTTAACAGGTTTATTTAGATTAATTCGTGAACTTGATATATAACAAATAAAGTTCCCTATTTTATTATTTATTTATTTATTCCAAGAATCAATTATTATATTATATTGTTAAATTACTACTCCTTTATTTAATTGTGATTGAATGTAAATGTCTAATTGTGCACTTGCATCATGATATTTACTTGTTTGTTATGCTTATATTTAATTGTAGTGCTTGATTAATTATGATGTGATAATGGTATGCTTTGTTTGTGTGGAGTTGGGATGAAGTGGGTCACCATGGGTTTGTGAGGGGGTCTGCAATACCATCGGCCATGTATGGGGAGATCGGCGCCCCCGTGTGCACCTGATGACACGGATTATATGGAAACCACAGTGTGGCCTCTTATTGGGGGCGCACATGATAATCTGGATTTGATGGTAGCCCGCAGGGTGGCCTCCTGTTGTGTGCGCCTGATGATCTAGTGAAATATCCCTTCTCGGTCCACCCGTGAACCCGAATGAATCGAGCCGAGACGCTACAATCTGGTTGAACCTATGTCCTGTCATGCTGATATCATCCTGTATGCTAAATATTATATCATGCTGTTGCTTTATACATCATTTATATACAGACATTTATTTAATATGTACAAGACATTACACTATTTTCCAAAATGAAAAAATGGGCCCAATTATGTGCCCTGTACATGCCACAGAACCAAAATATCAAAATGAGTAGTTACCCTGAAGACTGGGCCTTCAAAAGATGAACTGCAGCAGTTGTAAAGATGACTCTCTACGGTCCAGACCCAAAACCTGCGAGTTAAAACAGGTGACTCGCTGAGCAAATAAAGCTCAGTGGATATCTCAACTTAATAAGAATTAAATAACTAAGCATGTAAGCACATATATCATTATACTTTCATGGTCTTACCTGCTGTTCATTATGCTGTATGAATTATGCAATTTTTATTAAACATCGTATAATTTATAAATAACACAATTTCATAACTGTATGGCTTCATAAGGTTACAGTGAAATCGAAGTGATAAGAAAGACTGTATGAAACTGGATGAATACTGTATGGCTGGGCTGCTATGATCCATATATAAATCATATCCACTCAACGGCCTGTAACCAGAGTACCAAACTGTATGGGACACAGATCTGCTATCCTATGTCGCGACATAGCCTTATCTACGTGGTTTCTACCTAACCTCAATGGAGCATGTTATCTATATTATTCATAAAATGCATAAACCATTCTGTTTATCTATATGCTGTCTCATTCTATACGTCGCTAGCCTGTTTCATGCTTTAAAAGGATTTCATAGACAACTAGAAGTAATATCGAATGAGTAATAATGCAAACAATTGATAACTTGTAAAGGAACTTGCATGAAATTAATCTAACTGTTGCACCCGCAAGGCAACTCTTACTAAGCTTTATGTAACTTAATTTAGAACATTCAGATTAAGTACTAATCTTAGGTTTAATAAATCTACATATGCATTCCAACATCATTTCTAATGTAGCCTTAAAATCTGCCAGGGCAGCCTGTACATGTTTCACAAATTCTAGCATAACTCTTTCTTCTTAAGTCCAATTTCGGTCATTCTAAAATCTATGGTTAGCTAACACATTAGGGTACAAATATGTATTCTATCACCTCTCTAAAATATGTTGGTAAAGTAGTCAAATATTGAATTAAATTAGCAACTTTCAGTCTTCCCAGCTGTTGGTTTCCAGCCTGCATAGTCTGTACCATTTTGGTCATATCTCTCAATTTATAAGGCCAATTTAGGTGATTCTAAATTCTATGGTTATCTAACACATTAGGGTACAAATATGTCTTCTATCACCTCTCTGAAATATATTAGTAAAGTAGTCAAATATTGAATTAAAGTAGCAACTTCCAGTCTGCCCAGCTGTTGGTTTCCGGCCTGCACAGTTTGTACCATTTTGGTCATATCTCTCAATTTATAAGGCCAATTTAGGTGATTCTAAATTATATGGTTAGATAACACATTAGGGTACAAATATGTCTTCTATGATCTCTCTGGAATATGTTGGTAAAGTAGTCAAATATTGAGCTAAGGTAGCACCTTCCCGTCCGCCCAGATTGTTGATTTCCAGCCTGCACAGTTTGTACTATTTTGGGCATATCTTTCAATTTATAAGTCCAATTTAGGTGATTCCAATGCTCATAGACAGCTAAAATATAGAGGAACAAATAACTCTTCTATACGACTTCCTAATTCCATCGGTAAATGGGTTCAAATTCAGGTTGAATTTGCTGGTCAGTTTTTCAACAAACTTGTTTCAGCATGAAATCAATATCCAATTCATTTATTCAATGCATCCCATGCTTTATCAACATTCTCAGACCTATTACTCAACATTCAGCAACATATCTTATCACTATCATCACACTACACATATTCTTATGCAAGAAAATTTGTTAAACTAAAAGAGATATCAAACCTTTAACTAAAAAGCTTTAAACCTTCTTCTTAGCTTACTTTTTCTTCTCACTTTGCGCTCACCTCTCCTATACATAATAACATCTTATTAATCATCCAAAGTCTCACTAAATTATGAAATTCAAGAAATTCAACTTACTTGGATAGAGTTATAGGTTGAATTTAATGCTTGAAAGGTTGAAAATTAAGGTAGAAAATGGAGGAAGATTTAGGAGAAGATAGAGAAGGTAAAGTGAAGGAAGAAGACAAAGGAGAAGATGGAGAAGGTAAAGTGAATGGAATTTTCGGGTAACCTCTAAATATATCTCCTAGTATGTTAAAAAAAATTACCAAATAGTACCTAAATTTTCAATATTTTACCATTTAATACCTAAACTTTATACTTTATTTCAATTAAGTCCTAATCCTTATACTTTTATTTCAATTGAGTCTAAATCTTTCTATACTTTTAATGATTTAATTTAAATCCCATTTTAATGGCTCGAGTCAGATTCTGGTTCGGTCCGACTCGACTCGACTTTCTCAATGCAACGACTCGATTTAGTAGGATGTCACATCTAGATTTGACGGAGACAACCGGGTTGCCTCCTATTGGTATGGAAAAGAAAATAGAGAATGGAAAAACAATGAGAGGGCTAGTCAAGTGAGGATTAGACCGGTTGGCCATGTATGGGGGATCGGCTCCCTGGTGCACACGTCATGAGAGGATGGGCCATGTGGGAGGACAGCTCATCAGGGGTTTCTGTGATGCCACAGCCAAATTTCCACGTGATGTGATTATGTGAAGATGTTAATAATTGTAAATGCTGTCGTTGTGCCATTTGTGTGACTGCCCGCGTGATCATATAACTAATCGAATGACTAGATTTAATTATTTACACATTCGTGTGAATGCATGTGTTGTGCAATAATTATTATTCATTAATAAACTCACATCTCTTTTGTTTTATCTTTCAAGAAGTAGCTTTTCCTAAATCCCAGCTAAGGTTTTGCTTCTTTCACTATTAGAAAAGAATTCTCTAATTTTAGTATTAATTCATTAAATAGATAAATGTACGAAAACTTATCTGTATATATCTGTTAGTGAACTCCGCATTTGTAGGATTTGTATTCCTTTGGTCGTGTATTAATATATATGAAATAATTCTGTGAGCCCATACTATAAATATGGTGCATTGTAAACTGGGCTAATTTGTAAAGGTTTAAGATGTTATAATTTGGGGTCGAATTATAATATGAATATGAGGTTTATTTTCTCATGGCAATATGGGCTTAATACTTAGAATTTACATTGATATAATTGAATTTTTTTTTTTTTTTAGTTAGGCTTACTATGGGCCTCGGGGCCTTAAGCTTACCTGGGCCCTAGTGCCGGTCTGGTCCATGAAAACGGGTCGTGACAAAGTTGGTATCAGAGCTTAGGTTAGAATTCTAGGACACAACTGCGGAGTATAGGGAATTTCTTTATGTTGGGATCGGCCGTAACCAACATAAGGAAAGGAGCTGTGATTTTCCCCGTAGGGTTGGTGGACGCACTTGACCCTATGAGGTGGGAAAACCCACACCTATTATGAAGATTAATAGACCATAGTAGAAGTATTTGAGAATTTGAGTGAAAGTAGTGAATAATAGGATAAGTATATCACTATACCTATAGGGGGCTAAAACTGGTATCAACCCTTAAGCTAGGGAATAGAGTAATACCTGGACAATAGTGGATTGGCCTGATCACCTAATGCATTACTTTTTCATGTAAACTCTATTCCTAACAGTGAGGAGGATTGAGTAGTGTAACGCCCCATTTTTCTGTGTTTGAATCGAGTCGTTGCATAGAGTCGAGTCGGGCTGACTCAAAACCCGGTTCGAACCATTAGAGTCCAGAGTGGGGTAGAATGGGATGTAACTGAAATAATGAAAAGAAGTGGACTTACTTGAATGAAGCAAAAAGATCAAAGTATAAGGATTAGGACTTAGTTGCACTAAAAGATCAAGCTTAGGTATTAAGTTGTAACCTATTGACCATTGAGGTACCATTTAGTAATTTTACACACAAAATCAATGATATTTTGGAGATGTACCCGAGACTTCCATTTCATTTTCTTTTCTTCATCTTTATCTTCATCTACTTTACTCTTCCACCTTCTTTTCTCCATCTTCTTCTTCTTTATCTCCATTAATGGGAGTTAAGCATTAATTCAACTTTTATGTATTCTTATATGTTTATTTATTTAATTCATACAGCATAATGAACAGCATGTAAGATCATGATAGTATCATGATATGTGAGATTAAAGGTTCATGTAAAGGAGTTATGAGATAATTAGAACTAAATTATTTATGTTATGAATTAGAAGTTTATGTTGAAATTTAATGATTCTAAGATTATCAATGATTTTATGAAATTTGTATTTTAAGTAAGTTGCCATCGCACATTGTTAAGTATGTGAATTATGAGCACCACTGAGTTTTATAATCAGCGCGTTGATTTTTATCACGCGTAGGTTGAAGATCATGGTTGCTACTTGAAGACTTGAAGAGTACTATCAAAGCAGAAGTGACTAATTTGGTAGTAGATTGAGAGTTGTATAATTAAGAATTATGGCATGTATAATTATTACATTTTTTTTTTAGAGCTTATGTGGTTGGAAAGATAAGTGAAGCATGTAATTATTTTGGCATACGTATTTGGCGAGAAGAATAATACTTATGAAATGATTGAATATGAAATAGTTTAAAATATGAAGACTTGATAGATATAATGAATTGCTGGATATTAAATGCTATTGAGGATTTATACAGTTATGAAAATATATAAAGTGTTATTGTGTTATGATGATTCCTTGGAGATGTTGGAAGTTTGGAGGTTAATTGGGAGTGTTTTGTATTCATATTTAGCATACAGGATGATATCAGCATGACAGGACATAGGTTCAACCAGATTGTAGCGTCTCGGCTCGGTTCATTCGGGTTAATGGGTGGATCGGGAAGGGATGTTACAAGTAGAGTGTAATAGGATTTTCATTGGTATGGTAGATTCATGAACATAAATAATAATTTGAAGGTAATTAGGGATATGTGATCAAATATTCAACTCAGCTACTGAATTTCTTTAGAGATTATCCAAAAATATAAATTTTATGTTATTTTATTTACTTGTTATTTGAATTTAAAATCTCATCTTGATTTTGAATTTAAATTGTATTATGGTAAATAATTTAAAACTGATTATTTATATAGAGAATTATTTTTGAAAATTGTCTATTTACATCATGGGGCTAGTGGGATAAGATAAAGGGGTGGTAATGATGATGATAACAATGATAAAGGTAAGTAGGTAGTTCGCAGTCAAGATAAAAACACGAACGTTGGAAAGGTCGAGTAGGCAATTTTGGGTACAGAAGTTAAGTTGCTACTAAATTTGGAGTATAGGACTGTTTAATGTATAAGTGAGAAAGATAACATTAGGAATGAAATTGGATAGTTGAAGGGTATAAGGAATAATATATGATGAGTTGTAATATATTCGGAGTAAGTGGTAGATAAAAAAAAAAATTAGCAGAATTCATAAATACCCTGCTAGACTCAGATAAGGAAAAGATTGGTTGAAAATTCTAAAGTCAAATATGAAGTTAAAGATAGATAAAATAAGTAAGCTGACATATGGAGTGAATTCTTATTGCAAATACAATTGATAAAGGTGTAGAAACAGGTAGATTATTGCATCTATTGAAAATTTAGTATGGTAGCAACTGTCTAGTCATTAGCTTGAGTTTTGATATACGGTGAAGGGATAGATAGTATATCTTAAACTTTGATGGAAAATAAAGCAATTAGTTTATGTATTATAGGTGCTAATTAAGGACTTGCTATTGTTTCATAATTGAAGTATAAACTAAAATTCCATATAGAAACGAATAAATTATTTAGTTAAACTCAGAATTTGGTAAAGGAAGTTGGGATATTGTTGTCTATCTATTTGATGATATGTCTGGATGGTAAGGCAGCATTAGGTCAAGAATTAAGAAATTTTATTACAAACCTTAGTATTGATGAGTATTAGGTATAAGGTGAATATTTAGGGCATGAATAAATGTTAGGTTAAAATGTTGGTGATTAGGTAAATCATGAATAATGATGATTAGTAGTATGAAAGAAACCAAGTGCACAAAATAATTAATAAGAGTATTTAATATCCTTAGGATGAACTAATAGCAACATTGGTGGAATGAAAAGTTATTAAAAATATAAGAGCTAAGAGAGATGAAAGGTGTTATTATGAAGGTCCATTTGATGATAAGTTTTAAGGTAACTTGAGAGATTAAGTATTAAAGAGAAATTGATGGTTGAGTTGAAAGCATTAAAATCTTTATAGAGGTATGATAATTGGTGGTACAGTAAGGTCATTAGTTCAGGAGCTATCTAATAGCTGCACCAATCTATGGTAAGAATATTATAGGGAAAACAGGACTTACATAGGTAAGAACCAAGAGAGTGAGCTCAAGTCGCCCTGTGATACTATAGACAACGAAAGTTACAAGATGATTTTTCTTAAAGTTTTGGATTAAAGTAATAGTTTCTGAATTTTTTATTAAGAAAAGTTTTAGTAATAATATATGTAAATTAAACGAGTTAATTCCTATTATTATAAGTAAATTAAATTTCAATTGTTTTGTGTTTGTAAAATATGTGTTAGGTTTTCATGAAGGAATGCCTAGTGAAAATTTAAATTTTCCAATGAAATTATATAATCATGAGAAACATATATGATATATATTATGTATTTTCTTGATAAACGATTTTATTGTAAGATTTAATTCAAAAAAAAAAGATTTTCTAAAGAGTTCAGTAGCTGTCTGAGGATAGTAACTTGAGATTTAGGTAATAAACTTAAGTTTCTTGTAAGCTTTAGACAGGTGGTACTAAACAGTGGAACGAATTTCATTCTAAATATGATGATTGATGGTAGAAGTATAATTAGAATACCCCACCCCTTTCCTTTCCTCCATGTATTAGCCACTGTTGAGCTGTCTCCTTCATATTGGAAGTAATTTCTCATGACTTTAAAATTTCCTATGTATCCATTCTTATTCGTTCCTACTAGATTTCAATTCGACGATGAATTATTTTAAGAGGGGAGATTGAAACAACCCAGAAAATCCTTTTCAAAAATTTTTCATTTAAAAATATAATCATAAAACCTAACCAATGAAATCAATGAAAAAAATATTTTTATTATTACTAAATCGGACCCATAAACTAGCTTGAATTTTCTGAAAACCAAGTGAAAAACTCGAAAACCAAGCAAATTGAGCCAAATCGTTGAATCAGACCAAATCAATTCGAATCAAACCCGAATGATCTAGAAACTGACCTATTTTCTTTTTTTCTCCTTTCTTCTTCTTCTTCTTTGCGCACGCAAAGCGCAGCACCGCTCCTCCTCCCTCAGCCCGTTTCCGACCACCATCCGACGCAAGGGAGGTGGCGATCGACTTCCCTAGAGTCGCTGATCCGTTTTCTAGCCTTCCCTCGCTTTGATCGGACCTCTAGCGATGCAAATTAGAGCCATCTCCTTCAACAGCTCTGGCTCTTCAATCTCAAGCAAAAATACACCATTTTCGACCATTGTGCAAACTGAGGATGGGCGAAATCGCTTCCTGGTGGCCACATAAACATTTTCCCTCTGTTAAACCGTGTTTCCAACAGAGAATGGTGGAACCACCATGATTGGTGGCTTCTTTGCTGGCTGTTGAGGCTCTCTTCGGCGAAATGGGCCATTAACTCGACAAATGGACGCATAATTTGAGTTCCCCATGAAATTTCGAGTTGGGTGGTGGAATTCTTGCAATTTTTTAGGTTGTTTGGAATTTTCCCGGTGGCGGTCCGATGATCGGCCCGCGACACTCCGGCGAGGTCCCAAGAGACAGAATGATCTCCTTTTCGCGCAGATCGTGGAATTGTAGTCCAATTCTCAATCAGTATGCCCTAAGACCTATTCTCTCATTTTCAGTATAAATTCCAAATCTAAAATTTATAGTTGAATAAATTTAATTCTAACAAATAATTCGTTAGATATAATTCTTATTAGGAATTAGTTGAGAGCATATTGTACTAGACAATTAATTTTGAATATTGCTAAATACATTTCATGACTATTAGTGATAATTAGAAAATTTAATATTAGTTAATAATTATGTTGGTTGACTTAGGAATTTGATAAAACTATTGTTAAGGGGAAATTAAAATCTAAGGCTTAGACGAGTAAGCATAATATAGAAACTACAAATGAGAGTATCTGTATTTGACATGGCGAATCAAGTTTTATTATAAAAATGTATAATTATTTGGTAATTAGGTATAGAATACTTAATAATATCGTTGAAATATGGTCGAAGGCTATTATGACTTATTGATTAGTTGGTTTGGAGTTACTAAGCTCATGTGTGTGTGTGTGTGTGTGATGGATGACGTATGTAGCCTAAAGAGGATGGGTGATTTGGATTGACTGCCCGACGAATGGGCTGTGTGAATTGAGTAATCGAATGATTGATAAATAAGATTATGGCGGACGGGATGAGTTGATGTGAATTGCCTGACGAATGGGCTTTGATATTATATTGTTGAATTGTGGTTTAGTCAAATTTTAGAAGAGGTTCTGCTGGAATTTCGGTAGAATCTAGGCTACTCATAATTCATAATTAAGTTAATAGGTTTATTTAGATTAATTCGTGAACTTGATATATAACAAATAAAGTTCCCTATTTTATTATTTATTTATTTATTCCAAGAATCAATTATTATATTATATTGTTAAATTACTACTCCTTTATTTAATTGTGATTGAATGTAAATGTCTAATTGTGCACTTGCATCATGATATTTACTTGTTTGTTATGCTTATATTTAATTGCAGTGCTTGATTAATTATGATGTGATAATGGTATGCTTTGTTTGTGTGGAGTTAGGATGAAGTGGGTCACTATGGGTTTGTGAGGGCGGTCTACGATACCGTCGGCCATGTATGGGGAGATCGGCGCCCCCGTGTGCACTTGATGATACGGATTATATGGAAACCACAAGGTGGCCTCTTATTGGGTGCACTTGATAATCTGGATTTGATGGTAGCCCGTAGGGTGGCCTCCTGTTGTGTGTGTCTGATGATCTAGATTTGACGGTGATGACCGGGTTGCCTCCTATTGGTATGGAAAAGAAAAGAGAGAATGGAAAAACAATGAGAGGGCTGGTCAAGTGAGGATTAGACCGGTAGGCCATGTATTGGGGATCGGTTCCCTGGTGCACACGTCATGAGAGGATAGGCCATGTGGGAGGACAGCTCATTAGGGGTTTCTGTGATGCCACAGACCAATTTTCACGTGATGTGATTATGTGAAGATGTTAATAATTGTAAATGCTGTCGTTATGCCATTTGTGTGACTGCCCGCGTGATCATATAACTAGTCGAATGACTAGATTTAATTATTTACACATTCGTGTGAATGCATGTATTGTGCAATAGTTATTATTCATTAATAAACTCCCATCTCTTTTGTTTAATCTTTCAGGAAGTAGCTTTTCCTAAAGCCCAACTAAGCTTTACTTCTTTCACTGTTAGAAATGAATTCTCTAATTTTAGTATTAATTCATTAAATAGATAAATGTACGAAAACTTATATGTATATATCTGTTAGTGAGGTTTATTTTCGCATGGCAATATATCTGTATGAATTCTCTAATTGCTTCTTTCACTGTTAGAAATGAATTCTCCGCAGTTGTAGGATTTGTATACCTTTAGTCGTGTATTAATATAGATGAAATAATTCTGTGAGTCCATATTATAAATATAGTGCATTGTAAAATGGGCTAATTTGTAAAGGTTTAAGATGTTATAATTTGGGGTCGAATTATAATATGAATATGAGGTTTATTTTCGCATGGCAATATGGCCTTAATACTTAGAATTTACATTGATATAATTGAATTCTTTTTTTTTTAGTTAGGCTTACTACGGGCCTCGGGGGCCTTAAGCTTACCTGGGCTCTAGTGCCGGTCTGGCCCATGGAAACGAGTAGTGACATAAACACTTCAACTTGCAAAAATTATTCTATTAAATACTCAAACTTCTAAAATTAGATCAATTAGACACTTATTAGATATTTGAAAGATAGAAAAATTATTATTCTAAAGATTATACTAACCACATATTAAGTGAATATCTCGCACATAAATAACAAAAATACCAAAAAATGTTATTAGAGGGATACAGTATTAGCAAAACTTGTAAGTTCATGGGCATAACAGGTCACTCACAAAGTTCAAGGTGCCACAAGATTTTTTCCATAAAGTACACGGGTATATTATGCATTTGGCCATTTATAAACACTAGTAACCTTTTTTATCTTTTCCACGTGGGATAACAATTCAACTCATATAATCTACTAACTACACTAACAATCCTCTACTCAGTTAGTGATTATATGCTTGATTTTAAGACTTAGGCATATAACAAGTATCTTTCGATTTAAACCTGTTCCTTGTATAAATATTTCAAACCTTGTCAAATTTGATAGTTAGACATTACTCTATTAAACCTCAATTTCTTTAATTGACAAGATGGAAATAATTACACACATAAGTTATAAAACCAAGTCAAATTCTTAAAGTGTTCACAATAACTTTTACCACCTTAATATGGCCTTATGTTACTTCCTGAATTCATAAACACTCACAAAATTTGGTATTTTGAAATTTGATCAAAGCGGCACCACTTCGTGTGTTTATATAGGTGAAGTCTTTAACGAAGTCCTTAATATATCTGGACTTCGTTTGTTCTTGACCAAACTCTGTTTCTTCATTAAGAGTAACATATACTCATCCTCTTTTACTTAAGTACTATATTTTCTTAGTACTTGCTAACGATCACTAAATAACTTGTTGTTACCTTTTCAACCTTTAGAAGGTTTCTGTTATCTAATGATAATTTATTGTACCTCTAGACCCATAGCTCTCGTAGTATTCAATATCATATCTCCCGAGAGTCCTTTAGTTAATCGGTCAGCAAGATTATCTTTAGACCTTACATAAACAACTGTAATAATACCATTAGAAATCAGTTGTCTTATGTATTCATGTCTCAAAGGAATATGTCTAGATCTACGATTGTATATCTTGCTAAACGCTCTATATATTGTTGCTTCACTATCATAATGTATGAGGACAGATGGCATTGGTTGTGGCCACAACTTTATGTCTTGTAATAAATTTCTCAGGCATTCTGCCTCTTTTCCTGCTACTGCACGCACAATAAATTCATATTCCATTGTAGAATGAGTTATACACATCTATTTCTTAGAAGCCCATGAAAAAACTCCTCCACCTAAAGTGAATATCCAACTAGACGTAGACTTATTATCATTGGCACTAGTTATCCAACTAGCATCACAACATCCTTCCAAAACCAAAGGATATTTATTATAAAATAATGCATATGACATTGTTCTCTTAAGATATCCAAGAACTCTTCCTATGGCTTTCCAATGATAACTACTAGGATTATGAGTGTATCTTGAAAGTTTACAAATAGCAAAGGCTATATCTGGTATAGTATAATACATTGCATACATTAAACTACCAATTGCACTAGCATAATCTAACTGACTAATGGATCTTCCATAATTTTCAATTAATTTGTTTGTAACATCATAAAGAGTATTAAATTCTTTAATACTCAAATGATTAAACTTTGAAAGAACCTTGTCAATATAGTGAGTTTGACACGAAGCAAAACTCCCACTGTATTTTTAAACTTTGTCTAGCTACAGGAGCATAAGTATCAAAATAATCCACTCCTTTTTGTCTAAAACCCTTAGCCACTAGTCTTGCCTTGAAATTTTGTAGAGAACCATCAGTATTGTACTTTCTTCTAGACACCCATTACATCCAATGGATTTAGAATTATGTGGTAAATTTGCCAATACCCAAGTACCTTTTGAAAGAAGAGAATACATTTCATCATTTACCGCTTCTTTCCAAAAAGCTAAATCTCTTGCAGCCATTGCTTCGTGATAAGTTTTAGGACCTTCTTCCAAATTTAAAATAACAGGTACTTATTCAATTTTTGGTATCTACTTTCAACTAAGAATACTAGTGCTTGAGAAGAAATAAAATCAGAACCAAAGTTCTTTTCTTTTCTTGTTCTTTGACTTCTCATAGATTCTTTAGGAACTTCAATTGCCTTTCTTTTATTATTTGAAGAAGCAACAAGATTTAAATTAGTGTTTTGATCTATTGTAGTATTGTTTAAGTTTACTAGAGTATCATTTTGTGTCACTATAGGATGCTCATTATTTTCCATAGTATCATGTGAATTATAATTTGAACACCAATAAATTTTATTTCTATAAACTCAACATCCTTGGATTCTATAATTACATTTGATTCAAAATCTAATAATCTGTATGCTTTTGAGTTTTCAGTATATCCTACAAAGATGCTTTTAATTCCTCTAAGTCCTAATTTTTCTCCTTTAGTATCTAGAACTCTATAGTAGGCTATAGAACCCCATACTCTTAACAAATTTAAGTTTGGCTTTCTTCCTTTCCATAATTCATATGGTGAAACTTTAAATTTCTTTGAAGGTATTTTGTTATAAACAAAACAAGTTGTTAATCAAGCCTCTCCCCATAGATTCATTAGTACTTTTGCTTGTAAAAGCATAGCTTTAATCATATCAACTGATAGATGTTATTTTTATTTTATAGTATTTTTAATATAGTTTTTATTAGGATCTTTAGTATTTTTAATTACTTTAATTAGCTTTTATTTAGTTTTATTTATGTTTTTGTTTAAAGCTTCTTTGAATCACATTTCACTTGATCTTGGAAAATTTTATTGCATTTTATAGAAAATCAGCCAAAATACAGAAAAGAGTGTTCCTAAGCAAAGGCTAGCACGCCTAAGCCATGCCAGATAGCATGCCCGTGCTTAATGCCTGACTTCAATTAGGCCGAAAACGATAACTCTAGCCCATGCTGCTTGCACGGACCAGCATGAGATGCTTTGCTGACGTGCCAATCAAGTTTAAATCCTATTTAGATGTTTGGAGAGTCCAAATTGAGAAGAAATACAAAGCCTAAACAGTTTCCTATTTCGAAAAGATTTCTTACTCAATAGAGATTCACTTTCCTAAACGAACATGAAGATATTCCAGAAAGTCTATATAAAGAGAGAGACTAGCCATGATCGAGTGTGGAATCCATTCATTGTATATTCCATCTCTTGTTCTATTATTTTCTACATAATTTTCTCTTTACAAGACTTTAAGCAATCAAGTTGGAGATCAAGATTCAAGGAAGCCGTTCAAACCTATCGTTGACTAGTTTTTATTTCTAAACTCTCTTTTTGTTTATTATTCTTTATGGGATTATTTACAAGTTTAATTGAGTTTTATTTAATTACTATGTCGAACTAAACTCTCACACTAGGAATTTGACGTAGCTTAATTTCGATTTCAATTTATAATATTAGATTTGCTTTTCCTTGTTCATGATATAATTTATTATTGAACTTAATGCTTTCAGGCAATGTTTCTCCCCTGGATTGATTTATTTCATTAATCACTATTGGGAGAAGGGTTTTTGATATGAAATAGGTAATAAATTACATGAGAATAATAACTTGACGCGGAAGCTATATGGTTTAACTCATGAGGGGTTTTCATATGTTAATGACCTTAGGATATGAATTCATAAACAAATCATAGAACTTCATGATTTAATTCATGTTTGACTGCACTATTGAAAAATAGGTGATTAGTTCGGGTTAAAATAGCTAATAATACATCGAGAGAGCTTGTTAGTGATTTTAGGGTTGTTTCTCCTACTTGAACAATTAAAATTGATTATCAAACTAATAGTAAATTGGATAGAATTAAGTAAAGTCAAAATCCCTAATAGTTTTTAATCCTTGATTTCTTTTCATCAAATTGTCTTGCTTGATTTCTTTTTATTCTCTTTTATTTCTTTTAATTTAATTTCTTAAAAAAATTCTCCTTATTTTTGTTTAAATAATAGTAGGTTAACACAATTTTGGTACTTGGTATACGATCCTCGTGGGAACGATACTCTACTCACTCTTTATTACTTGTTTACGATTTTGTGCACTTGCGAAAAAACTTATCATCAACCAATGTTCTATTTTTTCTTTCTGCTAATCCGTTTTGTTATGGGATAATATGGTGCACTTGCTTGGTGAATCAAGCCATTTTCTTCACAAAATATAGAAAATTCATTGGAAAAATATTCACCTCCTCTATCACTTCTTAGAAATTTAATTTTCTTTTCCAATTAATTTTCTAATAATAGTCTGTAACTTTTAAACTTATCAAATGCTTGATCTTTTGTTCTCATTAAATAAACATATGTAAATCTAGAATGATCATCTATGAATGTAATGAAATATCTATTTCCACTCTGTTAAGTGACCATTTAATTCACATATATCATAATATACAAGTCCAAGTAATTATGTTATTCTTTTAATTTTTGAAAATGATTTCTCAGCCATCTTTGCTTGTATGCATATTTCACATTTTTTATCATGCAAATTTCACATTTCACATATATCATATTTCACATTTTTTATCATGTTTAGACATAAATATGATTGATCTAAAATTAACATGAGCTAATCTTACAAGCCATAAATCAGAAGAAGACTCAATAATACAAACAAAAACATCAATTTTATTAATGGATAATTTGAACATGCCATCACAAGAGTATCATTGTTCTACAAACACACCATTCTTAGAAAATATTACTTTTTCTGCCTTTATTATAGCCTTGAGTCCTTTCTTACTCAATATATTGCAGAAATTAGATTCTTTCTAACATCAAGGACATGAAAAACATTTAACAAGGTTAATTTCTTTCTAGAAGTAAACTTTAGTTTTACTATTCCTTTTCCATGAACCTTGACAGTATCTTGATTTCCCATTAGTACTTTGTTATCATTTCCTGCAACTTGATAAGTTTTTAAAAAAATTTTGTTGTTGCAAATGTGAACAGTAGCACCAGAATCAAACCATCAATCTGTCGATTTCTCACTTGCTGCCATATAGCATTCAGTAACCATAGCAACAATATCTGAGAAATATCTTGCTCAACAATGTTTGCTTTATTCTATCCAAATTTATCTTCTGCTTTAACCTTCTTCCAAAATCTGCATTCTTTCTTAAAATGTCCCTTTTTGCCACAATGAAAACAACTTTTATTTTTCTTATTGTTAGAAGAATTACCTTCATATTTTCTTTTCTTTACAAACTTATTTTCAGAATTGCTTGTTTTTCTAGACTCAACAATATTCACTTTTGAATTTGAGACTAAAGCATATTTTTTATCACGAGTTCTTGTTTCTTCTTCTATTCTAACGTGCTTTATTAATTGATCAATAGTGAATTCCTTAAAAGTATGCAATAATTTCTTTTTGTAATCATTCTAAGTGGTTGGTAATTTTGCAATCGCAGTAGCTACTTGAAGTGATTCAAAAACATCAATTTTAAAAGTCTTTAAGTCTAGACACTAACACAAGCAATTCATCAACTGGATCCATAATAGATTTTCCATTTATCATCTGAAATTCAAAGAATTTCATATTCAGAAATCTGTTTGTGCCTTGTTTTTCAAAAGTGTATTTATTTTCCAAGGCCAGTCAGATTTCTAGTGGTGACTTAATAAGACAAAATAAATCATACGGTCTATCAGAGAGAGAGAGAGAGAGAGAGAGAGTTTAGAATAAAACATCTGCAGCGAACCTCATCTTTCTCACGTTTCTTGCGAGTTGCTTTCAGTTCTTCAGAATCTTTATCAGTTGGTTATGGAATTATAGGAACATCCGTACTCCGCAGATAAGCAATTCCCAATCCTATAAGAAAGAACAACAACCTATCTTTCCTGCGAGTGAAATTGGTTCCATCAGAAAGATCCAATTTAGCATGTTAGATTTGAACATCTTACATCCAATAGCCTCTATAGTGTAAAAAAAAAAAAAAAAAAAATTCTTTAATTCCTTAAGATTGTTAGAAATAAATGATACAGACTGTGGAAAAATAGAAAATTGCTCTAATAGTGTATTCACTATCCTTAAGGAATTAAGGCCTCAACTATTTTGTACTATGGGTTATTTGCAGTATTCTTCCAGAGGTTTACAAAACAGTATTGAACACAAGAAAATTCAAAAAAAAATGATCGTATGGGTTGTAGAAAAATTTTTTTATAATTGTAAGGGAACTTAATTACAAACTATTTTCAACTGGCACTTAGTAATTTTGTTTTATTTAAAATTAGTAACTGATAAAAACAACTATTACTTGTATTAATTAATTAATTTCGAATTTAAATAAAAAAATAATTTTTAAAATTAATTAAATAATAATAATAATAATAATAATAATAATAATAATAATAATAACAATAATAAAGTTGGAAAAATAAAATATTAATAAATTAATTATTTTAGGCCCAAGGCCCAAGTGCCCATTCTTTTGAAGTAAATATTTAAACTAGTCAAATTTTGGTTTCATCCATATTTTCCCACCATCTATTTTATAAACACCAGTAACCTTTTGTATATTTTTCATGTAATCTACTAACTACACTAACAGAAATTTGCTACAAATATTCCTATAAATAATTACATTAAACTCGGGTGGGAACACGGTGAGATCAGCAGTGCTAAGTTCAACGGCCAAACTTTTAGCACGATGAAGGTACTGTGAGATACTCCAGTCATTTTTCTTTAATTCATGCAGTTCAATATGAAGCTGCCATTGTGATTTTGAGAGGTAGAGCCAAAGCAATTGGCTAAAGCTTGCCACACTTAATGGGAGGAGGTAAGTCTAATGACGTAAGGAAAAACTTCTTCCGTCAAGGATGCAAGGAGTCAGGACTGAAAGTGGGTTTTCTAGGAGAGAGTTTTTTGGTGTAAAATGGAGAAAGAATGAGATGTTGAGATTGGGTTAGAAGTCATAGGAACTAGGGTTGTTTGACTAGCTGCAATAATTTGACTATTGGTAGGAGAATTGGCCGAGGTTTTAATACCATATAAAGGAAATAATATGGGTAATTGCCCCTCCCTTCATGTATTTTTAGTGGGGATCACAGTTAAAGCTCTTAATTACGGTTAGATATTTTTGGTTTCGTAACTTTTAAAGAGGAACAAAGAAATCATTATCTCCAAGGAAGAGTGACGCATTTAATGATTTTAGGGAACAATCACCAACATCCTTCTCCAATATCTTTAGATCTGCACTTGTGGCATGTTTTTTATCCTCATATTTTGAACTGTATTAGATTGTAAATCAATTTTTCCTTAAGCTTACATTGTCTTCTGACGAAATGGAAAGATGGGTAAACAAGCTGCATAACCAGATTATAAAATTGTCATGTTATTTCCATGATCTCACTGCTGTTGAAATTTAAAGCTCAATCCAACAAATTTCCTATGCATGATGAGACATTAGATGTTGATTAGTTAGAGGGAAACAAAAAAAAGTAATACAAAATTTGAATATTTATGAAAAAAAAATAAATCGGTCAAGGAAACTTACTGTTGTAAATCCCTTTAACAGGTAATTAGACCTTTTTGTTTTACTACTCACTCGCTTTAAAGGCATTTAACAACACACCTTCATTTCAACTTGAAAGGGATGCAAAGTTAACAAATTTTACAACTAATTTTTTATTGGGCCCGGTTAAAAAGTTCAAAATATTTACTCAAAAAAGTTCAATATTGAGGTTCACCTCATTCTGGGCCTCAAACTAAAAACTGCTTATTTCTGAAATATTCAGTATAGATGTGGGCTCCAATCCATAGGCCCTTTAGTTTGTGAACATTCCAGATGAAAATTAATAAATGATCCAACGGTGGCGATGGAAGAGAAGGCGCACACAGAAGAGAAACGTCATTGTTTACTGCCTTCTTTCTCAGCATCAACAAGAATCAATTTGATTCGGTTCCTGACTTGCTTCCAAAGAAATATGTGCTTTGTTAAATTGAAAAGGTTGTAGAATACAGAGAAAGAAACAAGATGGTGCTATGGGAGATCGCATTGGGAACTGCGTATTTCTTGGGCCTGAGACGGACTTACAGGCTCGCTTTGAAGATTCAACGTAAGCTCATATCCTCTAAACGTTCTAAGATCCGTCACTTTCTTCAAAGGTATGGATTATGGGTTCTCATTTTCCATTTCCTTTCTTGAATGCTTATGCTTTGTTTGTTTGTTTGTTTGTTTGTTTTTGCTGTTACAGTAAGTTTAAATGTAGAATCTTCTCATTTTGATTGTGTTATAAGACATATTATTAACTGATTAGAGATTTTCATTTGGATATGTACTTACTGCTCTGAATCTTGATATAGTTTTGGTTATCTCCGATAGAAAGATAGGTTGGTTAAACAAGACCCTTTTGGCTTGATCCTCTGACCCAGTGATCTTTTTTATGTTTGATTTATTAATTTTTATTATATGGGAAACTTATCTAATATCTTTGTGAATTTGTGTCATTTAGGAACAGTTACATTGTTGAACTTTATCAAAGTACATTTACTTTTGGGATAATTGCAAAATTCCACTGACATTAGTACTTGTATTCCTCTATAAATTGGAGGCTTTAATCATGAAATAAAATAAGCAGAATTATTACCAACTACATTGAGATCTAGACTCTCTCTAACGAGTCCAAGGTTAGAGCTCCCTTTAACAAGCCTAAGGTTAGAGCTCCCTTTTAATGTACTCCGAATTTTCTGCAACAATAGGTCGAGGAAAGAATTGTGGTAAAACAAAAGCTTTAGCTTTTGAATCACATTTTACTCTTAATAGACCTATGACACGATCTTGAGTGCGTGAACACAACAGGATCCTTTCTCCATTCAGATTTAGATAGAAGTGTGTTTAATTTATAAATTTTATTCTTAAAATTTTAAATGCCTGAAATTCTTGATGATTCGAGATTTGGGGACATTATAGAGACGATTGTTTTATTTTCAGCATTCCCTAGGTTCTTAAATGTAATAGGACAAGGTACATTAAGGGGATTTATTATTATTTATGACTGGATATATCTTCTTGGATTTTATAACTTATAGTTTACGAACTTATTTGGATGACCAAAGGTGTAGAGAATTCTTTTTCAATGTTACCTCAGGAGAGTTTTATGGAAGTTCTTAATTTTGGAAGTAGTTTACTGATTTCTTCATAAAAAACAGAAGGAAGTACTAGTCGTTACTAACGAAATTGTAATAGACTTAACATAGAATAAATAACTGGTATCAAAATTAAAGTGCTATATTTTGTCTTGTACAGACTTTTCTGACCATGTTTAGATTTTGATTGCATACCATTGTTGCTGATAAAAGCATATTTGGATGACCACTAGGCTTGGGAAGTTCTCAGTATTATCCTTCGTAATGCTAAAATTTTGTTTGTAATTGCCTCTTTATCTTACATGTTATAGTACAGTTATTCCTCTGTTATTTAATTAGCAGCACTCCGCACTAACTGCTATGGGTTTTTTGGGGAGGGCAGTGTTGACGATACCTGCAGTCCATTTTTATTATTATTGGATATCTTTGAACTTAAATGGTGTTCTGAACAAATTCATATGAAATGTACTAAAAGGTTTTGATTTGTAAGTGAATTTTTATGTTTGAATTAACTATCGTATTCATTTTAAATAGCTAGCTTTCCTAGTTTGTACTAGGAACTTGTTATCTTTAGTAGTATCTTTAGTAGCATCCTTGTTACTCTTATTATCTTGACTAGTTTTAGACTAAATCCTCCCAATTTGGGTAGAATTTAGTCTAAACATAACTGATTCAATAGAAGTAAAAATGTGGAATTCATCAAGCTCTTAATAGTCATTAGTGTAATAAAGGCTTAACTTGTTTCTTCCAATATCATAGGCGAACACGTGATGTTTTTGATGTTGCACTCAAGGTTCACCGGAATATACAACAGAGAGATATAGAAGTTGGTCGGAATGTTGGTAACTGGATTCTGCGATGGCTGGACAGAATGAAACCTTCTGCTCAGATCCGTGGTCCCTCTGAGATGATACCCCCAAATGGTGCTGGCTCAAATACAAACATGACAAAGCAGGAAACTAAGTCTTCCCTCCTGAAAACTCCTGGGAGTAACCACACTTCCAGAAGCCATGAGTCCAATCGGCATCTCTTCACCTCATCGAGGAATCTGTGGTCAAATTCTTTTCCTACAATTGGAATGATGATGCGGTCAACAAGACCTGCTGGAACTATTACCCAGTATAGACACTTGTGTATCAGCAGGCCAGAAATGGCAAATCCAAGCTACAACATTGGCAGAGCATGGAGTTTTGAAGGAGTTGTTAGGAAAGACATAATGCAGTATATAGTGAAACATTAATGTGGGCAGATAGTTTTCTGTTGGTTTCTTTTGTGGATGGTGTTGGATTTTTGGGATCAAACCTTGCTAGAAGTTGACTTTGTTAGTATGAGAGAGCAGTGTCTTTGAGCTGAAAGTGATGGGTGAATCTTTTTCTTTCTTAGTTTTATTGTTCTCTCATTTGCAATATCTTGAAATTATAGATGCTTTTATCATTATTAAGGTATCTGATTGGTTAGGATTAGTTAGACGTATTCAAATTGGATTAGTGATCGATTTCTAGGTTTTGTTGTAAATTTAATTTTAAATATGTAGATCAATTTAAACTGAAGTTAAAGATAGGGTATTTATCATTGTTATAAGAACCTTTGTATTAAAAAATAATGGTAGTTTCAATTATAGCTCTTATGGAGGTATAAAATAATCTTTCACCATTTTCACAATGTACGAGACAAATGTGTATGATCGGATCTATCATGTAAAAATCGATTTTACGGTGTAGATGCTTATGACCTCTTCTTTTATGACTTGCTGCAATGGCTCTGCTAATATGACGGCTTTTGCTAATATTATGTTGTCCATGAATCAATTTATTTCTTATATTTACATTTGGATTTTACTCTACTGTCTAAACAAATTTTATGAACTTTGTAAATATAAGACTTGTTATAAGGAAAGAATTATTATATTTTGAGTAACCAAATTTTCTTGAAAGTAAAATTACTTATCAAGCAACTCAAAATTTCTTAAAATAATTTAAATCTAATTAATTTAATTTTTTCGTGTATAATATAATATATCATAAATTATATATTTTACTAAAATATGAGAAACTAATATTAGCTTCCATATTTTTGTCAATTGAAATAATAAATTTTTATTATTGCATTAGTTTAAAAAAAAACAGTAAAAAATATATAATTTTAGATAGATGACTCATAAAAAGGAATAGTCAAACCAACCCAATTGTCTGGTCAATCTCAGAGATTTTATCCGTCCGCAAACTGGAGATGAACGACCATCACGGTCCCGACCACCAATGAATTTTTCACTATGAAGATTAAGTCTGTTGCTAATGCAATATTGCATATTGAGAAATCTATTTTCTCGTCATTATTCCAATGGAGTTCATATAAATTAGGCAATAACAACACAAATCAACTAAAAAAGAATTAATTTTCAAAATAAATTATTTAAAAGTGTAGTAAATAAATATTGAAAATAAAAATATATTAAATAAATAAATGAATGAAATAAAGTGAAAATAAGATACAACGTGAGAAAATTTTCTCAAAATGAGGATTAGTTTGACTTACTATGTTTTGAATTTATATTATAGAATAATATATATTATAAATAGATAGTTGATATCGTTTGTTGTTTTTTTTTTTTTTTAACTTTTGGCTAATGTCTATGAGCATATAATTAATTTGATGGTTTCTTTTTTTTTTTTTTTTTTTTTTTTGAGAATAAAGTTTTTTTCAACATGTTATATAAATTGCTACTACCTCTGTTCCATAATACTTGTAACATTTGGAATTTCACAATCCTTAAGAAAATCACTAAATTTGTCTAAATTACAATAAATTATTGAGTAAGTTGACTATATTACCTTTAATTTAATATTAATTCTCTAAGAAAACTATTAAATTGAAGTAATAATTATTGATCATATACAAAGGGTAAACATGGACAAAAAAGATTTATTAGTCATTGAAACCATAAATGTGACAAGTATTATGGAACGGAGGTAGTATATAATTTGTTAATATATTTTTAGTGAGTTTTATTTTCATTTTATATCAAATAATAAATTTTATAATATATTTCTTGATAAATAATAATAAATTATATTTATTTTTTATAAAATAAGTTGCTTGTAAGAAAATAATTATAATTATAATTATAATTAATTAAATTAAAAATTTATTAAAAATAATAATAAATATATTATATTATTATCATCATATTTAATATGTACCTAAAATAGTGTAGGAAAACGATGCATGGAATGATTCGTTCCAAATCACGATAATAAAATAATGTTAAAAGTGCAAAGCGGGGTCATCGGATAACGAAATCAAAGAGGTATACAATAGGTATACGATTGAGATGCATTAAAAGAAATGGAGGACAAAAAAGTAATTGCAGCGTGTGGGATGAGCTGGAAAAATACATGATTTCAGCAAAGCTTCAGGAAAGGGGGGAAATCACTTGAAAAGGGGGCTGTGATTAATACATCACAATTCAGCTTCCAATTTTTCTTCGGTTGTGCGGGGGAATATTCAAGGCTAGAGGTATAAATGAGTCGAGCTGACTTACGAATTATTTGAATTCGGTTCGAAAAGCTCAGCTCGAATCGAACTTGGGCTCGAGCCTATTCATTTAGCAAACGACCTGGCTCGAATCTAATGATGTTCAGCTCGAAAGTCTGTTGAGCCTTATCGAGCTTTTATATATACATATATATAATATTATT